>NC_066341.1:1591761-1656953 GCF_022539315.1 Serinus canaria | reverse complement strand
GGGAGTTCTTCTCCAAGCTGGGTTACGAGGTGGTGGCGCCGGATTTGGCGGGGCACGGCTGCAGCTCGGCGCCGCCCGTGGCCGCCGCCTACACCTTCTACGCGCTGGCCGAGGACATGAGGGCCGTGTTCAAGCGCTACGCCAAGAAAAGGAACATCCTCATCGGGCACTCCTACGGGTAAGGGGATGGGAATAGGGTGGGATCAACATGGAAAATGGGAATGGACACAAACCCGGTGTTTTAGGGGTGTGGGGTTCCTGTTTTGGGGTTTTCCTGGGATTTGGAGCTCCACAATCCTTGGGTTCTGTTCAAGCGCTACGCCAAGAAAACGAACATCCTCATCGGGCACTCCTACGGGTAAGGGGCTGGGAACTGGGATCAACCTGGAAAATGGGAATGGACACAAACCCGGTGTTTTAGGGGTGTGGGGCTTCCTGTTTTGGGGTTTTCCTGGGATTTGGAGCTCCACAATCCTTGGGTTCTGTTCAAGCGCTACGCCAAGAAAAGGAACATCCTCATCGGGCACTCCTATGGGTAAGGGGCTGGGATCAACCTGGAAAATGGGAATGGACACAAACCCCATGTGTAGGGTTCCCATTTTGGGGGATTTGTCCCATTTTTCCTGGGATTTGGAGCTCCAGAATCCTTGGGTTCTGTTCAAGCGCTACGCCAAGAAAAGGAACGTCCTCATCGGGCACTCCTACGGGTAAGGGGATGGGAATGGGCTGGGATCAACCTGGAAAATGGGAATGGTCACAAATCCCAGGTTTTAGGGCTGTGGGGTTCCCATTTTGGGGGTTTCCTGGGATTCGGACCTCCACAATCCTTGGGTTCTGTTC
Source organism: Serinus canaria (assembly GCF_022539315.1). NCBI lineage: Eukaryota > Metazoa > Chordata > Aves > Passeriformes > Fringillidae > Serinus > Serinus canaria. Next base: position 1,656,113 of record NC_066341.1, on the reverse strand, counting down.
AAGCCAAGAAAGGAACATCCTCATTGAGCATTCTTATAGGTGAAGGGGTGAGATCATCCCAAAAAATGGGAATGGACACAAATCCCAGGTTTTAAAGGTGTGGGGATCCCATTTGGGGGAGGTGGCCCAGTTATCCATGGTCGCCCATGTTTCCCTTTTCCATGGCGGCTCCCATTCGCGCCAAGGGGCCAAGGGGGATGCAAGTGGGGCCCAGGCGAACAGGGGCGCAGGGCCCCAGTGCGCGGCCCCAGGGGGGCAGCCCAGGGGCAGCCCAGGGGGCTGCCCAGGGGCGCCAGGGGGAGCCAGGGCGCGCCCAGGGGGGCCAGGGCGCAGGGGCCAGGGCGCCTCAGGGGAGCACAGGGGGGAGCATGGGGCAGCGCAGGTGGGCAGGGGCCCAGGGAGCAGGGGGAGGGGGCAGGCGCGCCAATTTTCTCTCCCATTTTTCTCCATTGTTCTCCCAGTGTTTATCCCATTTACCATCTCCCATTTTTACATCCCATTTTTAAGCCCATTTTTCTCCCATTTCTCCCATTGTTATCCCATTCTCCCATGACCCATGTCTCTCCCATTTTTCATCCCATTTTTCTCCCATTTTTCTCCCATTTTTTTCCCATTTTTCTCCCATTTTTCTCCCATTTCTCTCCCATTTCTCTCCCATTTTTCATCCCATTTTTCATCCCATTTTTCTCCCATTTCTCTCCCATTTTTCTCCCATTTCTCTCCCATTTCTCTCCCATTTTTCTCCCATTTCTCTCCCATTTTTCTCCCATTTTTCTCCCATTTCTCTCCCGTTCCTCCTGGCACTCAGAGCTCCTGGGTGCCCTTTGGGGTGGGCACCACCTCAGTGCCCAGCTAATCCCGAGAGGGAGGCTCCAGGGCAGGCACTATAAATAGGATAAGCCGGGATTAGGGCTCCTGATTAGGCACAGACTAACGAAGGAGCCGGGGCACCAGGGGGGCACCAGGGGGGCACCAGGGGGGCACCAAACCCTGCCCCAGAAGGGCTCTGGGGGCACCCAAAATGGGGGGGGGCTGCTGGAGCCTTGGGGTGGGGGAGGGGGGGGAGGGAGAGGAAAATCCCCTCGTGACCTGAGGGACACTGGCAGGGTGGCACAGGGACATGGCAGGGACAGCTTGGATGGGCAGGGACATGGCAGGGACATGGCAGGGACAGCTTGGGTGGGCATGGGACATGGCAGGGACATGGGACATGGCAGGGACATGGCAGGGACATGGCAGGGACAGCTTGGCATGGCCATGGGACATGGCAGGGACATGACAGGGACATGGCAGGGACAGTTTGGCATGGCAATGGGACAATTTCCACTGTCCCAAGGGGCTCCAAGGGACACTGCCAGGGGTGGCACAGGGACATGGGACAGGGACACCTCCCACTGTCCCAGGGTGCTCCAAGGGACAGTTCCAGGGATGGCACAGGGACAGGGACATGGGCAGGGACACCTGGGCATGGGCAGGGACATGGTGGGCATATAGGACATGGCAGGGACAGCTTGGATGGGCATGGGACATGGCAGGGACATGGCAGGGACAGCTTGGCATGGCCATGGGACACCTCCCACTGTCCCAGGGTTCTCCAAGGGACACTGCCAGGCTGGCACAGGGACATGGCACAGGGACACCAGGCCATGGCACTGGGTCACCTTCACCTGTCCCAAGCCCCACTGCCCCCTGCCCATCCCTGCCACTCTGGCACCCAGTGTCCCCATGTCCCCTCAGGGTGTCCTTCTGCCCCTTCCTGGCACAGGAGTGCCCCGAGGTGGCACCTGTACAAGGTGGTCACGATCAATACAATTAATATAATTAGTATAATTAATAATTAAAATAATTAAAATAATGAAAGCCAAGCACTCCACGGGTATTTTTAACCCTTTCAGGGTGTCCTACTGCCCCTTCCTGACTCACGAGTGCAATTTGACATAGGGATCACAGCAATAATAATTAAACTAATTAAGGAGCCAAAAATTTGTGGTTCTTTTTAACCCTTTCAGGGTGTCCTTCTGCCCCTTCCTGACTCACGAGTGCCCCCAGCTGGTGCACAAAGGGATCACACTCACTGCAATTAATATAATTAATAATTAAACAATTAAGGAGCCAACAATTTGTGGTTCTTGTTAACCCTTTCAGGGTGTCCTACTGCACCTTCCTGGCTCACGAGTGCCCCCAGCTGGTGCACAAAGGGATCACACTCAATATAATCAGTATAATTAATAATTAAAACAATTAAGAAGCCAACAATTTGTGGTTCTTTTTAACCCTTTCAGGGTGTCCTTCTGCACCTTCCTGGCTCACGAGTACCCCGAGCTGGTGCACAAGGTGATCATGATCAACGGCGGCGGCCCCACGGCGCTGGAGCCCAGCCTGTGCTCCATCTTCAACCTGCCCCCGTGTGTGCTGCACTGCCTGTCCCCCTGCCTGGCCTGGAGCTTCCTCAAGTGAGTCACCCGTGCCACCCCCGGGTCAGCCTGGCACTGCCAGGGGGCATCATGGCACTGCCAGCGGTGGGGGCTTCCTGTGCCCCCGTTGCTGCACTGCGTCCCCTGATGCTGGAGCTTCTCAAGGAGCACCCTGCCACCCCGGGTCAGCCTGGCACTGCCAGGGGGCATCATGGCACTGCCAGGGGGCATCATGGCACTGCCAGGGGTCTGGGGGCTTCCTGTGCCCCCGTGTGTGCTGCATTGCCTGTCACCCTGCCTGGCCTGGAGCTTCCTCAAGTGAGTCACCTGTGCCACCCCCAGGCACCTGTGCCACCCACAGGGCGTCCTGTGCCACCCATGGGGGGTCCTGTGCCACCCAGGGGTCAGCCTGGCAGTGCCACTGCCCAGGGAGGGGACACAGGGTGGCTTTTGGGCGGCTGGAATCTCCTGTCACCTCTCAGGGCACTCATGCCAGCAGTGCCACTCCGAGGGAGGGCACAGTGTGGCTTTTGGGGGACTGCAGGGCTGGGGCTCATCCTGGCACTGCCAACCTGAGGGAGGGGACAGAGTGTGGCCTTTGGGGGCCAGGGCCTTGTGCCACCACCCAGGGTCTCATCCTGGCACTGCCAACCTGAGGGAGGGGACACAGGGTGGTTTTTGGGGACCAGGATCTTGTGCCACCACCCAGGGTCTCACCCTGGCACTGCCACCCCAAGGGAGGGGACAGAGTGTGGCCTTTGGGGGCCAGGGTCTTGTGCCACCACTCGTGGGCTCACCCTGGCACTGCCACCCTGAGGGAGGTGACAGAGTGACTTTTGAGGGCTGCAATCTCCTGCCACCACCCAGGGGCTCACCCTGGCACTGCCACCCCAAGGGAGGTGACAGAGTGACTTTTGGGGGGCTGCAATCTCCTGCCACCACCCAGGGGCTCACCCTGGCACTGCCACCCTGAGGGAGGTGACAGAGTGACTTTTGAGGGCTGCAATCTCCTGCCACCACCCAGGGGCTCACCCTGGCACTGCCACCCCAAGGGAGGTGACAGAGTGACTTTTGGGGGGCCGCAATCTCCTGCCACCACCCAGGGGCTCACCCTGGCACCGCCACCCCGAGGGAGGTGACAAAGTGACTTTTGGGAGGGGCAGGGTCACTCCCCCTTGCTGCCAACCCCCTGAATTTCAAGCTGAGCCCCCTCCCCTCCGTGCCAGGGCCGGCTTTGCCCGCCAAGGTGCCAAGGAGAAGCAGCTGCTGAAGGAGGGCAACGCCTTCAACGTCTCGTCCTTCGTGCTGAGGGCCACCATGAGCGGGCAGTACTGGCCCGAGGGGGACGAGCTGTACCACGCCGAGCTGGCCGTGCCCGTGCTGCTGGTCCATGGCATGCACGACAAGTTTGTGCCCATCGAGGAGGACCAGAGGATGGCAGAGGTACCAGGCTGGCACCCCTGGAAGGGACTTTGGGGACTGTGCCCCCCTCTCAAATGTGGGGGGGCTGCTGAGGGGTCTTGGGGTGGGGAGGGAGGGGGGGAGGGGGGGATCCTCTGGTGATACAAGGGACACTGGCAGGGTGGCACAGGGATGGGCAGGGACAGATTGGCATGGGCAGGGATGTGGCAGGGACAGCTTGGCATGGGCAAGGATGTGGCAAGGACATGGGACACAGTCAGGGACATGGAAAGGACACCTTGGCATGGGCAGGGATGTGGCAGGGACATGGGACACAGGGACAACTTGGCATGGGCAGGGACACCTCCCACTGTCCCAGGGTGCTCCAAGGGACAGTTTCAGTTCTAGGGATGGCACAGGGACAGGGACATGGGACAGGGACATGGGACAGGGACATGGCAGGGACGCCTTGGCATGGGCAGGGACACTTGGGCACGGACAGGAACATGGCAGGGACATGGGCAGGGACGCCTTGGCATGGGCAGGGACATGGATGGGGACATGGCAGGGACATGGGACAGGGGCACCTTTGCATGGGCAGGGACGCCTTGGCATGGACAGGGACACAGGCAGGGACATGGAAGGGACACCTTGGCGTGGGCAGGGACACCTTGGCATGGGCAGGTACATGGATGGGGACATGGCAGGGACATGGGCAGGGACACCTTGGCATGGACAGGGACAGTGCTCCAAGGGACAGTTCCAGGGATGGCACAGGGACATGGCAGGGACATGGGACACAGGGACACCCTCCACTGTCCCAGGGTGCTCCAAGCCCTGCCAGGGACACTCCCTAGGAGGGGACAGGGTGACTTTGGAGGGCTGGGGCAGGGCTGGGGCTCATCCTGGCCCTGCCACTAGTCAGGGAGGGGACAGAGTGGCTTTTGGGGACTGGTGCCACCTCGGGGGGGGGGGTCTCACGGTGTCGCTGTCCCCGCAGATCCTGCTGATCGCCTTCCTGAAGGTGATCGACGAGGGCAGCCACATGGTGATGCTGGAGTGCCCCGACACGGTGAACACGCTGCTGCACGAGTTCGTCCTCTGGGAGCCCGACACGCCCGCGGCCCGCGGCGACGGCGACACCAAATGAGGGCCAGCGACACGCGGGGACAGCGGGCTGGCTGTCCCCGCGGCAGAGGCGGAGCGCGGAGCGGGCTCGGCCCAGGCGCCAGCCCGGTTTGTGCCCGGGGCCGGGCGAGGAGGAGCCCCGGGCTGCGGTGGCAGCGCCGGGAGAGGAGCGCGGAGAGCCGGGGACAGCGGGGACACGGCCGGTCCCCAACCCCGACAGGACAGCGGGGACACGGCCGGTCCCCAACCCCTGGGGACAGCGGGGACACGGCTCGGCCGGTCCCCAACCCCGACAGGACAGCGGGGACACGGCACGGCCTGTCCCCAACCCCTGGGGACAGCGAGGACACGGCTCGGCCGGTCCCCAACCCCGACAGGACAGCGGGGACGCGGCCGGTCCCCAACCCCGACAGGACAGCGGGGACACGGCACGGCCGGTCCTCAACCCCACACATGTCACAGCCGGTCCCCAACCCCGGACGTGCCACACCTGGACACGCCACACCTGGTCCCTGGACGCCGGACATGTCACACCGAGTCCCCAACAGCAGGGACACGGCACGGACGGTCCCCAACACCGGACACGACACGGACGGTCCCCAAACACCGGGCACAGCAGGGACACGGCACGGACAGTCCCCAACACCGGACACGCCACCCCCGGTCCCCAACCCCGGCGCTGGAGCGGCTCCGTCCCGGTTTTTTTGTCGCCGTCGTTGTCATTCCCGCACACAGCGACACCGGGGGACATCGGGAGGAGGCGGCGACACCGGGAGGACACGGAAGGACCCGGGGACACCGGGAGTGTCCCCGCAGGGATTTTTGGGGCGGTTTTGAGGAGAATCCAGAGGCTCCCCCCCCCCCCGTCGGGGTTTGCCCGGATTTTGGGGGTTCCTGGTGGGGTTCGGCAGCTCCTGCTGGGATGAGGAGGAGGAGGAGGAGGATGAAGATCCCCGGGCTCACGGCGTGTCCCCAGTGCCACCACGGCCACGTCCCCGCTGCCACCAGCGCGTTTAGGGCAGAGACCCTCGGGATCCAACCCCGGGACAGCGGGACCCCCATTCCCGGGATTCCCGGTGATGATTCCCGGTGGAGATTCCCGGTGATGATTCCCGGGATTCCCGGTGATGATTCCCAGAGATTCCCGGTGGAGATTCCCGGAGATTCCCGGTGATGATTCCCGGTGGAGATTCCCGGTGATGATTCCCGGGATTCCCGGTGATGATTCCCAGAGATTCCCGGTGGAGATTCCCGGAGATTCCCGGTGATGATTCCCGGTGGAGATTCCCGGTGATGATTCCCGGGATTCCTGATAATTCCAGCCGGTTCCGCGGGATCCCGGAGCGCCCGATCCCCCCCGATCCCCCCCTCCTGTACCCCCCCCCCCCGCCCCATTCCCGGGAGCCGGGCACGGCTGCAGGAGCCACCCGAGGATGTCGCCGGTGCCACCCGCAATGCCACGCGGTGCCACCTGTCACCCCGCCCCCAAAATTCCCGACATTTAAACCAAAGAAGGCGCCGACCCCACGGACACCTCCCCCCTGTCCCTTGTCCCCACACGGGGCTGGCACCGCACCGAGGAGCTCCGGGGACCCCGCAATGTCCCCGCGGATGTCCCCAGGGTGTCCCCTGTGCCAGCCCCGCCCGCCGCTGTCTCATAATGAGAATTTTACCCCAAAAATGCCACGCGCGGGCCGTGGGGTCACAGCTCTGTCCCCTCCCTCCGGGAGCCACACTCCTGTCGCGCTGCCACCCCCGCTGCCACCGCCGTGCCCGTGCCAGGACCCAGTAAAGCCGTGCTGAATGCCAGGTGTGCCAACCCGTGCCAGGACCTGTGTAAAGCCGTGCTAAATGCCAGGCGTGCCAACCCGTGCCAGGACCTGTGTAAAGCCGTGCTGAATGCCAGGCGTGCCAACCCGTGCCAGGACCTGTGTAAAGCTGTGCTGAGTGCCAGGCGTGCCAACCCGGGCCAGTGAAACCGTGCTGAGTGCCAGCCGTGCCAACCCGTGCCAGGACCTGTGTAAAGCTGTGCTAAATGCCAGCCTGTGCCATGGCACCCACTAAAGCTGTGTTGAGTGCCAGGCGTGCCAGTAAAGCCGTGCTGAATGCCAGGGGTGCCAACCCGGGCCAGGACCCAGTAAAGCAGCGTGCTGAGTGCCAGCCCGGGCCAGTGAAACCGTGCTGAGTGCCAGGCGTGCCAACCCGGGCCAGTACAGCCGTGCTGAGTGCCAGGCGTGCCAACCCGGGCCAGTGAAACCGTGCTGAGTGCCAGGCGTGCCAACCCGTGCCAGTGAAACCGTGCTGAGTGCCAGGCGTGCCAACCCGGGCCAGTACAGCCGTGCTGAGTGCCAGGCGTGCCAACCCGTGCCAGTACAGCCGTGCTGAGTGCCAGGCGTGCCAACCCGTGCCAGTACAGCCGTGCTGAGTGCCAGCCGTGCCAACACGGGCCAGTACAGCCGTGCTGAGTGCCAGGCGTGCCAACCCGTGCCAGTACAGCCGTGCTGAGTGCCAGGCGTGCCAACCTGTGCCAGTACAGCCGTGCTGAGTGCCAGCCGTGCCAACCTGTGCCAGTACAGCCGTGCTGAGTGCCAGCCGTGCCAACCTGTGCCAGGACCTGTGTAAAGCCGTGCTGAATGTCAGCCGTGCCGTGTTTGGTGTCACCCTGGGGCATTCAGTGTCACCCCGGGGTGCTGAGGGTGGCCCGGGGGTGTCCCCAAGCCTCTCCTGGCACGGTGCAGGACGAGGACACCCTGGTGCCACACGGCCCCAGCCAGCGGCCACAGGCCTGGGGGTGGGCACGGGGACAAGGGTGGCACCCACCGGGACGGGGGACAGCCCCGGGACCCCCTGAGTGTGCTGGGAGAGTTGGGGGCTCTGGGGTTGGGAATGGGGATGGGGGATTTGGGAATGGGGGATTTGGGAATGGGGGATTTGGGGTCGGGGATGCGGATTTGGGGTCGGGGATGGGGATTTGGGGTCAGGGATGGGGATTTGGGATCAGGGATGGGGATTTGGGGTCAGGGATGCGGATTTGGGGTCAGGGATGCGGATTTGGGGTCGGGGATGCGGATTGGGGTCGGGGATGGGATTTGGGGTCGGGGATGCGGATTTGGGGTCGGGATGGGATTTTGGGGTCGGGATGGGATTTGGGGTCAGGGATGCGGATTTGGGGTCGGGGATGGGGATTTGGGGTCAGGGATGGAGATTTGGGGTCGGGGATGCGGATTTGGGGTCTGAGATGGGGATTTGGGGTCAGGGATGCGGATTTGGGATCAGGGATGGGGATTTGGGGTCAGGGATGCGGATTTGGGGTCTGAGATGGGGATTTGGGGTCAGGGGATGCGGATTTGGGGTCAGGGATGCGGATTTGGGGTCAGGGATGCGGATTTGGGGTCGGGGATGCGGATTTGGGGTCTGGGATGGGGATTTGGGGTCGGGGATGCGGATTTGGGGTCGGGGATTTGGCGTTGGGGATTTGAGGTGACGCCATCACGGCCGATGACGTCACGCACAGGGGGCAGGGCCAAGCCGCTCAGCGCCCCCCAGTGGCCAAAACTGGCACTGCCCAGTGCCACCAGTGCCACCAACGGCGCCTCGGTCCCCGCGACCTGGAGGGGACACAGGAGGGGACACAGGGCCAGGAGTGAGGACACAGGGCCAAGACAGGGGACACAAGAGGTGACAAAGGGTCACGAGAAGTGACACAAGAGGGGACACAAGAGAGGACACAAGAGAGGACACAGGACAGGGACAGGGGACACGAGAGGGGACACAAGAGGTGACACAGGGCCAGGGGAGGTGACACAAGAGGTGACACAGGCTGAGGACAGGTGGCACAAGAGGGGACACAGGGCCAGGGGAGGGGACACAGGGCCAGGGGAGGGGACACAGGGCCAGGACAGGGGACACAAGAGGGGACACAAGAGGGACACAGGGCCAGGACATAATGAATATGCATGAGCCCACTGGTTGATCTATGAATATGCAAATTATCCGAGGATTAAAAATCCCAAATTTTGGAGAGGAGCTCTGATAATTTCGCACTTTTGGGAGATTGGATCCCAAAAAGTTTCCTCGAGTTTAAATTGTCTTTAATTCTTTAATTTCTTTCTTTTTTCTTTCCGTGCCTCAGTTTCCTCCTCTCCAAATCCTGGGGGGAACCTCGGGCACCCCAAACCGGGCACGGAGCCCTGGCACCTTCCTCCCTGCCCATCCCAAAAATATCCCTAAAATATCCTCAAAACATCCCCAAAAATACCCCAAAATAGCCCAGAAAAGTGTCCCCAAAATCCCCTAAAAATATCCCCAAATATCCCCAAAAATCCCCCAAAAGTATCACAGAAATATCCCCAAAATCCCCTAAAAATATCTCCAAATATCCCCAAAAATCCCCCAAAATAGCCCAAAATATCCCAGGAAAGTATCCCCAAAATCCTCTAAAAATTTCCTCTAAATACCCCAAAATACCAAAAAAAATTCCCCAAAAATCCCCCCAAAAATAAAATAAAATAAAGCAAAATAAAGTAAAATAAAGAGTAAAATAAAATAAAATAAAGTAAAATAAAATAAAATAAAATAAAATAAAATAAAATAAAATAAATAATAAAATGAAATAAAAGAAAAGAAAAATAAAATAGTTTGAAGAAACATGAATGGATTGGGGATTTTTTGGGATTTTGGGGTTTTTGGGACTTTTGGGATTTTTGGGATTGGGGATTTTTTTTGGGGATTGGGATTTTTGGGATTTTTGGGATTTTTGGGATTTTTGGGATTGGAGATTTTTGGGGTTTGGGGATTGGGGTTTTTGGAATTAGGGATTTTTGGGGATTGGGATTTTTGGGAGTTTTGGGATTTTTGGGAGTTTTGGGGTTTTTGGGATCAGGGTTTTTGGGATCAGGGACTTTTGGGGGATTGGGGATTTTGGGGTTGGGCATTTTTGGGATTGGGAATTTTTGTGATCGAGAATTTTGGGATCGGGGATTTTTGGGATTTTTGGGGTTGGGGATTTTAGGGCATCAGGGATTTTTGGGATCGGGGTTTTGGGGATTGGAGATTTTGGGATTGGGGATTTTTGGGGATTTTTGGAGTTGGGGATTTTTTGGGAATTGGGATCGGGGGTTTTAAGATTCGGGATTTTTGGGGATTGGAGATTTTGGGATTGGGGTTTTTTTGGGATCAGGGATTTTTGGGGTCAGGGTTTTCCCCTCTTGGCCAGACGGGCTGGGATGGCACAGCTGGGATGGCACAGCTGGAGTGGCACAGCTGGGATGGCACAGCTGGAGTGGCACAGCTGGGGTGGCACAGCTGGGATGGCACAGCTGGCATTGAACAGCTGGAATGGCACAGCTGGAATGGCACAGCTGGGATGGCACAGCTGGAGTGGCACAGCTGGACTGGCACAGCTGGAATGGCACAGCTGGACTGGCACAGCTGGAATGGCACAGCTGGACTGGCACAGCTGGAGTGGCACAGCTGGGACGGCACAGCTGGAGTGGCACAGCTGGGATGGCACAGCTGGGATGGCACAGCTGGGATGGCACAGCTGGAACGGCACAGCTGGAGTGGCACAGCTGGATGGCACAGCTGGACTGGCACAGCTGGGATGGCACAGCTGGGATGGCACAGCTGGAATGGCACAGCTGGGATGGCACAGCTGGGATGGCACAGCTGGAGTGGCACAGCTGGAGTGGCACAGCTGGGGTGGCACAGCTGGGATGGCACAGCTGGACTGGCACAGCTGGACTGGCACAGCTGGAATGGCACAGCTGGAATGGCACAGCTGGAACGGCTGGAACGCTCTGGGTTGGGATCCCCAGGGATTCCCTGGTTTGGGGTTTCTGGAATGTTCCAATCTGGGGTCCCCAAGTATGATCCAGGTCAGGATTCCCAAGAATTCCCAGATTTTGGGGTCCCCCAGAATGATCTAATTTAGGATTCTCTGATTTGGGGTTTCTGGAATGCTCCAGTTTGGGATTCCCACGAATTCCCAGTTTTGGTGTTTCTGGAATGTTCCAATTTGGGATTCCCAGGAATTCCCAGTTTTGGGGTCCCCAGGGATTCCATTCCCAGTTTTGGGGTCCCCAGGGATTCCCAGATTTGGGATTTCTGGAATGTTCCAATTTGGGGTCCCCAAGGATTCCCAGTTTTAGGGTCCTCAGGGATTCCCGGATTTGGGGTCCCCAGGGATTCCCAGATTTGGGGTTTCTGGAATGTGCCAATTCAGCATTCCCAGGAATTTCCAGTTTTGGGGTCCCCAGGGATGGGGTGTTCAGATTTGGGGTCCCCAGGGATTCCCAGATTTGGGATTTCTGGAATGTTCCAATTTGGGATCCCCAGGAATTCCCACATTTGGGGTCCCCAGGGATTCCCAGATTTGGGATTTCTGGAATGTTCCAATTCAGCATTCCCAGGAATTCCCAGTTTTGGGGTCCCCAGGGATTCCCAGATTTGGGGTTTCTGGAATGTTCCAATTTGGGATTCCCAGATTTGGGGTTCCCAGAAATTCCCAGATTTGGGATTTCTGGAATGTTCCAATTTGGGATTCCCAGGGATTCCCAGATTTGGGGTCTCCAGGGATTCCCAGAGTTGGGGTTTCTGGAATGTTCCAATTCAGCATCCCCAGGAATTCCCAGATTTGGGATCCCCAGGGATTCCCAATTTTGGGGTCCCCAGGAAAGCCCAGATTTGGGATTTCTGGAATGTTCCAATTTGGGATTCCCAGGGATTCCCAGATTTGGGGTCCCCAGGGCTGCCCCATTTGTGGCCAGGTCCCTCACAGGAGATCCCAAACCCTCCCCCCACCCCGTTCCCTCCCATCCCGATTTATTTTTGGGTTCATTTCTCTCTATTTCGGGCCTTTCCAGCTGCATCCTTTTATCCTTTCCACCCAGAACCTGTCATTACATTTTCCATTCTTTCAAAAAAATAAATTCAATTTTTTTTTTTTTCACCAAAAAAAAAAAAAAAAACCCCAACAAAAGCCTCTTCCCAGGGGCCTTTCCAGCTCCTCATTCCCAAAATATCCCCTTAAAAAAAAACCCCAAAAAAATCAAAATAAAACCCCAAATCCTTCCACTCCCCCTTCCCCGTGGGGTTTTTGGGATGCTGTAGGAGGTGGGGATATCCCAAAAAAACCTCTCTGAGTTCCCGACCTGCTGACAAATCCTTTTCCAGGTTTGTTTTTTTTTTTTGGGATTTGGCCATCCCAAATTGCCGGGGCGGGGCTCCCGTTCCCTTCCCCCTCCCCCTCTCTGCTATTCCCGTTTGGAATGGGGCCGGAAATGGGGGGAAAAAAAAAAAAAGATATTTTTTTTTTTCGGATTTTTTTTCTCATCTCGATTTTTTCCTTCTCTCCCGGATCCTCCAAGGATTTAAATCCACCCCAAAATCCACGGCCGGGACCTTGCAGGGAATCCTCGCTCCACATTCCATTAAAAAAAAACCCAAAATCCCCCAAAAATCCCCCCGGGATTTCCCATCCCACAAATCGCTGTCCTTGGGATTGGGGGTCACCCCTTCCTGCCTCTCTTTTTTTGTTATTTTTGCCATTTCCCCCCTTTTTATCCCCTTTTTTTCTCCCATTTCCCCCCTTCTTTTTTGCCCTTTTTTGCCCTTTTCCCCCTTTTTCCCCCTTTCCCCCTTTTTTTCTCTTCCCCCCTTTTTTCTCCCTTTTTCCCCCCTTTTTTTGCCATTTTCCCCCTTTCCCCCCTTTTTCCCCCCTTTTTTCCCTTTTTCCCCCCTTTTCCCCTTTTTTCCCTTTTTCCCCTTTTTTCCCCCCTTTTTTCCCCCTTTTTTCCCATTTCCCCCCTTTTTTCTCCCATTTTCCCCCTCTTTTTTTGCCCTTTTCTCCCTTTTTTTCTCTCCCCCCCCCTTTTTTTTTCTCCCATTTTCCCCAATTTTCCTCCTCTTTTTTCCCATGTGGAATTCCTGCATTCCCCCGTGGAATTCCTGCATTCCCCCATGGAATTCCTGCATTCCCCCATGGAATTCCTGCATTCCCCCGTGGAATTCCTGCATTCCCCCATGGAATTCCTGCATTCCCCCGTGGAATTCCTGCATTCCCCCGTGGAATTCCTGCATTCCCACATTCCCACGTGGAATTCCTGCAGGATCCAGGATAAGGAAAATCCAGAATAGGGAAAATGGAGGACGAGGAAAATCCAGGATAAGGAAAATTCAGACTAAGGATAACCCAGGAAAAGGAGAATCCAGGGTTGGGGAAAATCCAGGATAAGGAGAACCCAGAAAAGGGAAAATCCAGGATAGGAAAAAATCCAGGATAAGAAAAATCCAGGATAAGGAGAATCCAGGATGGGGAAAATCCAGGATAGGGAAAATCCAGAATAAGGAAAAATTCGGGATAGGAAAAATCCAGGACAGGGAAAATCCAGGATAAGGAAAATTCAGGACAAGGAAAATCCAGGATAGGAAAAATCCAGGATAAGGAGAACCCAGGATAGGAAAAATCCAGGATAGGAAAAATGCAGGACTGGGGAAATCCAGGATAGGGAAAATCCAGGATAAGGAGAACCCAGGACAGGGAAAATCCAGGATGGGGAAAATCCAGGATAAGGAAAATTAAGAATAAGGATAACCCAAGACAGGGAAAAACCAGGATAAGGAAAATCCAGGACAGGGAGAAAGAATAATGCAGGAGCAGGAGGAAAAATCCAGGACGGAATCGGACAAGGAGATTCCAGGACAAGGAAAATAAAATCCAGGATAGGAAAAATCCAGGTTAAGGAAAATCCAGGATAAGGAAAATTCAGAATAAGGATAACCCAGGATAAGGAAAAATCCAGGATAAGGAGAACCCAGGATGAGGAAAATGCAGGATAAGGAAAAATCCAGAATAAGGAAAATTCAGGATAAGGAGAACCCAGGACAGGGAAAATCAAGGATAGGAAAAATCCAAGATTGGGGAAAATCCAGGATAAGGAAAATTCAGAATAAGGAGAACCCAGGATAGGAAAAATCCAGAATAAGGAAAATTCCAGAATAAGGAAAAATCCAGGATGAGGAAAATCCAGGATAAGGAAAAATCCAGGATAGAAAAAATCCAGGACAGGGAAAATTCAGGATAAGGAAAAATCCAGGACAGGGAAAATTCAGGATAGAAAAAAATCCAGGATAGGGAAAATCCAGGATAGAAAAAATCCAAGACTGGGGGAAATCCAAGATAAGGAAAATTCAGAATAAGGAGAACCCAGGATAGGGAAAATCCAGGATAGGAAAAATCCAAGACTGGGGGAAATCCAAGATAAGGAAAATTCAGAATAAGGAGAACCCAGGATAGGAAAAATCCAGGACGAGGAGAATCCAGGACAAGAAGAACCCAGGGAAAAACAACACGACGGGTGGGGGGAATCCAGGCCAGGGAGCCGCCAGATTTTTGGGAAGGAGCGGCTGGAACGACACCTCGCCGTGGAATCTCAACATTCCAGGTGCCTCCTCCCCATCCCCCGCCGCCGCTGCGGCCTCCGGCGGGACCGGGCCAAGGAACCCCCCCGGGAGCCCCCGCGCCCCCGTTTTGATGCCGAATCCAGCGAGAAGAGTGGAAAAAAAAAAGGGTGGAAAAATGCCTGGCCGGGGCCAGGGAGGTTTGGAGAAGGGAAATGTTGTCCCGGGTTTGGCCCCATAAACGCCGCCTGTTCCATTACAGCATCCGCGCCTGGCACGGCCGAGAAAAGAGAGGGGGGGACACCCAAAAATAACCCCGCTGGGGACACCCGGGTGGCAGCAGGACAGTGCCATCCCCCCCGCCCGCCACACCCGGTGCTGGTGGCTTGGCACAGCTCGGTGCCAGTGTCCCCACCCTGTCCCGGCTGCCACGTCCCGTTGGCACCGTGCCCTCCCCAGCCGATGCCAGCCCGGTTCAAAGCAAACAGCAGCGGTCGGGACGGTGCTACCGAACGGGGGCAGGGTTTGGGGACAACGGGGACAATCGGGGGGGGGGACAGGAGAGGCTGGACCCCCCCTCAGGGTGGCGGAGAAGCCCAGCAGCCAGGCGGGTGTAGGAGAATTGTATATTTTATAATAAATAATGTACAAATCCGCCCGAATCCGGGCAGGCCCCGGTGGCCGAGGTGACGCGGGGTGGGTGGGGGGGGTGGCACCGACCCCCCCGGGTGAGGGTGGCACAGCAGAGAGGGGGAGTTTTATCCGCGTTTCTCCCCCAAAAAATCCCAATTCTGTGGGATTTGGGGGTGAAAGCAGCGCCCCCAACTCCCGGCTCGGGCACAGCGGGGCCGCGCCGGTGGCACCGGGCACAGAACCGGGCTGGGACCCCCTTGCCATGCCCGCCCCTCTCCCGGTTTGCCCCCACCCCCTCTTTAATTCCTTTTATTTCCATCCCCTCCGCGGCACCTCGGGAGGGGTTGAGCACCAAGAGGAGGCAGCGACAGCACCGGGGTGGGGGGGGGAGGTGGCGGGACCCCCTCCCCACGTCCCCACCGCCCCCCGCGCCCCGCTCCGCGTGTCCCCCCCAAATCCTTCGGGCGTTATAAATGAGCGCGGCCAAAAGCGACGGGGAAAGGAGGCGACAAAGCCGAGCCGGGGAGGGGACACGGAGGCCACTCAGGGCTGTCCCCGCGGCCGGCCCGGTCTCCGCTGGCTGCTGGGGGTCCGGCGGGTGGTCGAGGGTCCAGAGGGGGTTCCAGAGGTGAAGTCCATCACCTCGGGGGGAGCGCGGCGCAGCTCGGAGCTGCCCATCTCCCTGCGGATCTCTGCCAGAGCCTCGGCCGGGGCTCTCAGCAGGCGCTGGAAGAGGCTCTCCCTGCCCTCCGGCCGCTCCTGGCACTCGAAGGTGACAGCCGTGCCCTCGCCCGCCCTCATCTCCCTGGAGAAGCCATCCGAGGTGCCCGCGAAGCAGCGGCCGATGGCGATTTCCTTGGCCAGCCGCGGGTTCTGGTCCGTCACGGTGTAGATGCCGTAGTTGTGGCCCAGCGGGTCCAGCGGGGCCAGCATGGAGAAAGCCCCGGTGTGGTTGTTGTCGGCCAGCGGAGGGTGGCGGCTCAGGTAATCCCGCAGCAGCGCGTTGATGGCCGTGCGGCGACAGCTGCCCTGGGGCACCACGGACACCAGGGTCCTGTCAGCCAGGCTCTGGTCGAAGAGCATCCCGCCGCACTTGAACTCCACGCAGGCTCCCGAGGTGTCATCCAGCAGAGGGTCCCGCACGCTCCGGCTGTCCCGCAGCCCGTAGAGCTGGCCCCGAGTGCGGGGGTGGCTGCCTCCGACATTCCTCGACCTCACCATGTACTCCCGCGGCCCCTCCAGCCGCACCTTGATGAAACACGCCCGGAACTCCTGCGGGTTGGGCCACCACGCCAGGTAGTCACCGGTCCAGGAGGTGACATCGCTCTCTTTAAAGGGCACCACGTTGTACTCGTACTTGTCCACCTCCACGCGGTAGAAGCGCAGGTGGTTGGCGCTCACCGGCGCCTCCTCGCACTCCCGCAGGCTCCGGTAGGAGTAGACGGGGCCGTTGTTCTCGTCCGCGTTGTCGGGGTCGGGTTTGGCCACGTTGATCTGGAACGCCGTCTTCTTCAGCGCCGCGTCCTCGTGGTCCGAGCGGCGGTAGCCCAGCTTGCCCAGGTAAGGCTGTGCCACCCCCACGGCGTTGGGGTTCAGCTTGGGGCTGGAGGCCACGGCTTCCAGCTCCTCTCCGCCCAGCGTGGCCGTCACCAGGGCCGCGTAGGCGTCGGGGCGCCGGGCATCGCAGAAGGCGGGCAGGCAGGCGCCGTTGGGGCCGGTGACGGCGCTGTCGAAGCGGCCCCAGGCCCGTGGGTTGCTGGGGAAGCCGGGCTGAGGCTCCAGGTTGATGAGATTCACCACCACCCCTTCCAGCTGCTCGTAGGGGTTGAATTTCTCGTTGCTGTAAGCCCTGACCTTGACGAAGCAGCGGCGATCCTCGGGCACGTCCAGGTTGAAGAGGCGCCGCTCGCGGATCTCCAGGTTGCCCACCAGGAATGTCCTCTCCTCCCTTTTCCTCCTGTCGCCACCCTCATCCGGCCGCAGCACCGCCTCCTCCTCCCACAGGCCGCTCTCGGGGTTCAAGGACCACAGCTTCATCTTCTGCAGGTGCTCGGCCATCCACACCTGCCCCGCGTCCATCCTCACCTGCACGGGCCCCGCCTGCAGCGCCGCGCCGCTGGCGCCCTCGCGGAAATCCACGGCGAACATGCCGTAGGTGCGCAGGGGCACGATGTCCCCCTCGGCATCGGCGAAGCTCAGGTCGCTGGAGGCCGTGCTGGCAGTGCCCACATCCCTGGGGTCCACGAAGGTGACGCTGGCCTTGACGGTGCCGTTGAAAACCTCCCCGGATGGTTTCAGGAAGGTTCCGGCCGGCAGCAGCAGCTCCCCGACGGGCTCCCGGCCGCCGGCATCGCCCAGGGGGATGGCGTTGCTGCGCCCCCCGTCCAGCTCCACCGGCTCCTTCTTGCGCAGCATCTTCACCTCCTGGTACACGGCTCCACCCCGCCGGTCGAAGGGCAGCACCTTGACGGCGTCCACCAAGCGCTGCTGGCCGTCCACGAAGCGAGTGACCAAGCGCTGCGTGTCGGGTGGCACCTCGATGGTGAAGGAGCCCTGGTAGCCGGTGATGCCCACCTTCCTAGCCCCGAGGAAGATGTGGCCGAAGCGCAGCGGTTCCCCGGTATCGGCCGCCGTCACCCGGCCCCGCACCAGCACCCGGGGCTGGGCACAGGGCCCGCAGCCGCACTCTGCCACCACCTTGAGGGGCAGCACGGAGCCGGCACATGGCACCTGCCGCAGCTCCATCCTCCGCACCCCGCAGCACAGCCCCGACTCCCTCCCGCAGCCCGAGGGCTCGGAGGGGCCCCCCGGGCACGGCGAGGCCGGGCAGCGCCCCACGTTGTAGTAGCGGGAGCCGTTGGCATCCTGCGGGCACTCGCTGGGCAGCTCCACCAGGCTGGGCTCCGGTTCCGCCCTGCAGCTCTGCTGGCCCGGGGCTGGGGGCACGGAGGGGAGGGGGGCGTTAGAGGGGTCAGAGGGGGGTCTCGCCACCCCGGAGGGACCCCCCGTGCTCGCTCACCCAGCACGGTGAGCTGCGCGGGCGCCGAGCGGATGGCGCCCGCCTCGGAGCTGGCTTTGCAGTGGTAGGTGCCAGCCTGCTCCGGTGCCAACCCCCGCAGTGCCAGGCGGCCGCTGCTGCGCTCCTTCCCCTCCAGCAGCGTCCCGTTGTGGTACCTGCGGGGACAGGCGACAGGCGACAGGCTCAGAGGGGACAGTGCCACCACCGCCACCCCTCGTGCCCGCTGTGCCAGCTCACCAGTAATATTTTTGGGGCGCGGGGGTGCCCGAGGCTTTGCAGCAGAAGGTCACGTCCTGCCCGGCCTCCCTCACCCTGGCAGCGGGCTGCAGCACCATGTAGGGCTTCTCTGCCAAGGGCGAGAGGGGCAGCGAGCCCATGGGCACCCCCTGCTCGCCCCCAGGGGTGCCCCAAAATCTGCCCCCCCCTCCTCCTTCTCACCGAGCCGCCGCAGCCTCAGGTGCGCCTCGGCCACGCCCGAGCCGTTGGTGACAACGATGGGTGCCAGCCCCGGGGCGAAGCCATCGCGGTGGGCACTGAGGTTGGCAGCGGGGCCCGGGCACAGCCCCGAGACCGTGAAGTGCCCGCGGGCATCGCTGCGGGCCAGCAGCACGGCCGGGAGACCCTCCAGGTACACGCGGGCACCCGGCAGTGCCACCCCGGCCGATGTCACCACGGTGCCCCGCAGAGTGTGCCCGGGGCAGCCCGAGGGGGGCTCGGAGCCCGCGGGCAGCGGGGGCACCACCGAGGGGGCACCGGTGGGGTTACCTGGGCACGGGGACGGGTGACATTTCTGCACCTCGGTGGCACGGCCGGGACACGGCGGGGTCTTGGCGGTGCGGCAGCTCCGGCGCCTGGCACGGGTGCCCGAGCGGCCGCAGGTGCGGGAGCAGGGACCCCAGGTGCCCCACTCCGTCCAGGTGGGCTCTGAGGGGACATTCCCGGTGGCAATGGTCACCGAGACCCGTGCGGCCACCCCCGGGTCACACCCGCGGCAGAGCAGCCAGAGGTGGGTGACACCAGGTGGCACCAGGTGGCACCAGGTGGCACCAGTGGCATCAGGTGGATTTTCACACCTGCTCCTGCTGTGGGGGCTGAGAGGGGTCCTTGGAGAGACCCCTGTCCTTGGCACAGCCCAGTGCCACCCCACGGCTATCTTCAGGTGCCACCCCCAGGCCGTGCCCTCTCCCCAGCAGCCCCCGAGGACAGGCAGGGCTCAGGTGCCACCCCCACCCTGTGTCCCCACCCCAGCAGCCCCCAGGGGTTGGCACCGCGGGGTCTGGGGTCCTTACCCGCCACCCCCACCCCGTGCCCCCTCCCTGGCAGCCCCCGGGGGTTGGCACCGCGGGGTCTGGGGCCTACCCCGTGCCCCCTCCCCGGCAGTCCCCGGGGGTTGGCACGGCGGGGTCTGGGGGTCCTTACCCACCACCCCCACCCCGTGCCCCCTCCCTGGCAGCCCCCGGGGGTTGGCACGGCGGGGTCTGGGGTTCTTTACCCACTACCCCCACCCCGTGCCCCCTCCCCAGCAGCTCCCCGAGTGCACCAGCGGGTTTCAGGTGCCACCCCCACCCCGTGCCCCCTCCCCGGCAGCCCCCAGGGGTTGGCACCGCGGGGTCTGGGGGTCCTTACCCACCACCTCCACCCCGTGCCCCCTCCCTGGCAGCCCCCGGGGGTTGGCACGGCGGGTACCTGGGCAGTGCCCGTTGCTGCAGGGTCGCCGCTCGGTGGCCTTGCCGCGGCACCGGAGCTCCCGGAGCGGGGCCGGGCTGCGGGCACTGCCACAGCGGCGGGAGCGGCTCTGCCAACCGCGGGTGCCACAGGCGCTGCTCGGGCAGGGGCTCCAGGGCGACCAGTGCGACCAGTACACGTGATCTGCGGCATACTGGGAGTGACTGGGGCGGGCCACGGCAGCCCAGGGGTTAAACGGGGGGAAACGGCCCCGCCCACAGCCCAGGTGGGGTCGGGAGGGACGCGGGTGAGATAAAGGTGTGGCCCAGGTGTGCCCAAGGTGTGCCCCAGGTGTGCCCCGGGTGTGCCCCAGGTGTGGCCCAGGTGTGCCCCAGGTGTGCCCCGGGTGTGCCCCGGGTGTGCCCAAGGTGTGCCCCAGGTGTGCCCGAGGTGTGCTCGAGGTGTGGCCCAGGTGTGGCCCAGGTGTGCTCCAGGTGTGGTCCAGGTGTGCCCCGAGTGTGCCCCAGGTGTGCCACAGGGGTGGCCCAGGTGTGCCCCAGGTGTGCCCCCGGGTGTGCTCCAGGTGTGCCCCGGGTGTGTCCCGGTGTGCCGGAGGTGTGGCCCAGGTGTGGCCCAGGTGTGCCCAAGGTGTGTCCCGGGGTGCCCCAGGTGTGCCCCAGGTGTGCCAGAGATGTGCCCCATGTGTGCCCCAGATGTGCCCCAGGTGTGCCCCAGATGTGCCCCAGGTGTGCCCCGGGTGTGCCCCAGGTGTGCCCCAGGTGTGCCCCAGGTGTGCCCCAGGGGTGCCCCGGTGTGCTCAGATGTGCCCCGGGTGTGGCCCTGGTGGCCGGGGTGTGCCCCAGGTGTGCCCCGGGTGTGGCCCAGGGGTGCCCCAGGTGTGCCCCAGGTGTGGCCCAGGGGTGCCCCAGGTGTGCCCCAGGTGTTCCCCCAGGTACCCCAGGTACCCCCCAGGTACCCCAGGTGTGCCCCAGGTACCCCCCAGGTGCCCACTCACCCAGCAGGCACAGGAAGCGCACGTGGCAGTTGGCACAGGCGGTGCCCCCCAGGTACCCCCCAGGTGCCCCCCAGGTGCCCCCCAGGTGCCCCCCACTCACCCAGCGGGCACAGGAAGCGCACGTGGTAGTTGGCACAGGCGGTGCCCCCAGGTGCCCCCCAGGTGCCCCCCCCAGGTGCCCCAGGTGCCCCCCACTCACCCAGCGGGCACAGGAAGCGCACGTGGTAGTTGGCACAGGCGGTGCCCGCGGGCTGCTCGCGGTGCAGGCAGCGGAAGCCGCGCTCGGGGCTGGCACGAACCACCTGGCCCTGTGGCCCGGGCGGGTGCCAGCCGGGGCTGCGCGCCTGGATGGCCACGGGCCGGGCACAGAGGAGGTGCCCGAAGCGGGCACGGATGGCTGCCAGGCTCTCGTGGTCACCGTCACCGCCGGGGTGGTCGATGTCAAACCAGGGGGTCCAGGCGGCGCCCTTGCCTGGGGGAGGGGACGGCTTGGGGACAGCTTGGGGACAGCTTGGGGATGGGTTGGGGATGGCATGGGGACAGTTTGGGGTGGTTGGGACAGTTGGGGACAGCTTGGGATGGTTGGGGACGGCATGGGGCAGCTTGGGACAGCTTGGGGACAGCTGGGGACAGCTTGGGATGGTTGGGGATGGCTTGGGGACGGGTTGGGATGGTTGGGGACAGTTGGGGACAGCTTGGGGACGGTTGGGGACGGCATGGGGACGGGTTGGGACAGTTGGGGACAGTTTGGGACAGTTTGGGGTAGTTGACGTTGGGGGATCTGGGATGGTTGGGGCATGGCTTGGGGCAGCTTGGGGATGGTGGGGACAGCTGGGGACAGGTTGGGGATGGTTGGGGACAGGTGGGGTGGTTGGGGACAGCTTGGGACAGCTTGGGGTCGGGTGAGGGACGTTGGGGACAGCTTGGGGTCATGAGGCAGCCTGGGGACAGTTTGGGGACAGCTTGGGGTGGTTGGGGATGGTTGGGACAGCTTGGGGACAGCTTGGGATGGTTGGGGACAGCTTGGGGTGGTTGGGGACAGCTTGGGGTGGTTGGGGACAGCTTGGGATGGTTGGGGACAAGTCAGAGATGGCTGGGGATGGGTTGGGATGGTTTGGAACAGCTTGGGGACAGCTGGGGGATGGTTGGGAATGGTTGGGGACAGTTGGGGACACGGAGGGCAGAGGCTGCGGGGACAGAGGTCACCTCGGAGGGGCTGGGGGGGTGGGGATGGCCAAAGGGACAGAGGGAGGGACACGGGGTGGGTGGGGGCTCTGGGGACAGGTGTGACCCCAGGGGACACGGCAGGGTGGTCACCACTGAGGGTCACCCGGGGGGGGGGTGGCATGTGCCAGGCCCTGTCCCCAGCCCCATGGCAATGTCACAGTGGTCACCACCAGTGTCCCGTGGGGGCGGCACAGGGCGGGCAGTGCCTTGGGGACACTGAGGGGACAGGACAGGGTGGGGACACTGAGGGGACAGGACAGGGTGGCCCTCGGGGTGGCCTCACCTGCCGTGCCCAGGTCCAGCCCCTCCAGGTCGGGGGTGCCCTTCCAGGGCTTCCCGCCCGTGCCAGCCTTGCCCGGCTGCGAGTCGTTCTCCAGCGGCTCTGGGGACACGCGGGTGGCACTGCCACATTCCCGGGTGACAGACCCACCCTGTCCCTGTCCCCTGTCCCTGTCCCCCACCCCTGTCCCCATCGCCTGTTCCCATCCCTGTCCCCTCTCCTGTCCCTGTCCCCTCTGTCCCTGTCCCCATTGCCTGTTCCCATCCCTGTCCCTGTCCCTGTCCCTGTCCCTGTCCCTGTCCCTGTGCCCTCTCCTGTCCCCTCTGTCCCCATCCCTGTCCCTGTCCCTGTCCCCTGTCCCTCTCTCCAGCCCCGTGATCCCGGGAAGGACAAAATTCCCCACCCCCATCCACCCCTCCCCCTTGGCAGGTGCCAGCGGTCCCACCCGAACCTGTGCCACCACCCTGTGCCACCACCCCCTGTCACCACCCTGTGCCACCGCCCTGTGCCACCGTCCCATCCTCACCCCATCCCCCTTTCATTCCCACTGGGAATCCCAAAACCCCAGAGGCACAAAAACCCCAAACCCCAAATCTGAAACTGCGAACTGCAAATCCCCAAACCCTGACCCCAAACCCCAAACCCCAAACCCCAAACCCAAACCCAACCCCAAACCCCAATTCCCCAATTCCCCACAAACCCAAACCCAAAACCAACCCCAAACCCCAAACCCAAACCCAAACCCCAACCCCAAACCCCAAACCCCAAACCCAAACCCAAACCAATCCCTTACCTGCCACCCTGGCAGCGTACGAGTCTCCCAGCACCGCCAGCACCGCCAGCAGCTGTGCCAACCGTGCCATCCGTGCCACCCGTGCCAGCTGTGCCACCCGTGCCATCCGTGCCATCCGTGCCACCCGTGCCACCCGTGCCATCTGTGCCATCCGTGCCACCGGTATGATCCGTGCCAGCTGTGCTGGTCGTGCCAGTTGTGCCAGCTGTTCCAGCGGTGCCAGTCGGGCTGGCTGTTCCAGCTGTGCCAGCGGTGCCAGCGGTGTCAGCCGTGCCAGCTGTGCCAGCGGTGCCAGCGGTGCCAGCTGTTCCAGCTGTGCCCGCGGTGCCAGGGCCGCTCCGGGCGAGCGCGGCCGCCGCGGGCCCGGCCCCGCTTTTATGGCAGCGGCGCGCGGGGCAGCGGAGGAGCCCGGAGGGGATGGGAGGGAGGGAGGGAGGGAGGGGGGAGGGAGGGAGGGAGGAGACATCGGGAATCGGAAATGCCGGGAATGGAAAGAAATGTGGGGATAAAAATAGCGGGAAAATGAAAATATCGGGGGGGAAATAACGGGGAAAATAAAAATATGGGGGTGAAAGTAACGGGAAAATGAATAGGGGGGAAAGTACCGGGAAAATAAATTGGGGGGAAAATAAAGGGAAATAAAAATATGGGAGTCAAAATACCGAGAAAATGAAATATGGGGGGGAATAACGGGGAAATAAAAATATGGGGGTGAAAATAACGGGGAAATAAAAATATCGGGGGGAAAAATAACGGGGGAATGAAAATATCGGGGTGAAAGTACCGGGAAAATAAAAATATGGGGGTGAAAATAACGGGAAAATAAAAATATGGGGAGTAAAATACCGGGAAATAAAAATCGGGTGAAAATAAGGGGGGAGAAAATATGGGGGATAAAATAACGGGATAAAATATCGGGGTGAAAATAACGGGGGAAATAAAAATGGGGTGAAATAGCGGGGAAATGAAAATATCGGGGGGGGGAAGGGGGGAAATGAAAAATATCGGGGTGAAAATATCGGGGGAATAAAATATGGGGTTAAATGGGGGGAAATGAAAATATTGGGGATAAAAATACCGGGAAAATAAAAATATGGGGGGGGGGAATAAAGGGAAAATAAAAATATGGGGATAAAAATACCGGGAATAAAATATGGGGGATAAAAGTATGGGAAAATAAAAATATCGGGGTGAAAATAACGGGAAAATAAAAATATTGGGGTGATAAAAATATGGGAAATAAAAATATGGGGGAATAAAGTATGGGAAAATGAAATATGGGAAAAATGAAAGGTGGGAAAAATAAAATATGGGGAAAAATAAAAATACGGGGGAAATGAAATATGGGAAAATGAAAATATGGGGGGGGGAATACGGGGGAAAGGAAATATGGGGAATAAAAAAGGGAAAATAAAAATATGGGGGAATAAAAAAAAGGGAAAATAAAAATATGGGGGAATAAAAAAAAGGGAAAATAAAAATATGGGGGAATAAAAAAAAGGGAAAATAAAAATATGGGGGAATAAAAAAAAGGGAAAATAAGAATTGGAAGCTGCCGGGGAAATAAAAACTGCCGGGGAGGTGAAAATACAGGGAATAAAATACAGGGAAAATAAAAATAAGGGACAAATAAAAACTAAAAAACTCCTGGAAAAATAAAAACTGAAAACATTCAGGGGAAATCAAAACACGGGGAAAACAAAAAGGGCAAAGGGCACCGGGGGCACCGGGGGCACCGAGGGCACCGGGGGGCACCGAGGGCATTGGGAGGGACTGGGAGGGAACTGGGATGGACTGGGATGGACACCGGGGGGCACCGGGGGGCACCGGGGGGCACCGGGGGCCATTGGGAGGGACTGGGAGGGAACTGGGATGGACTGGGATGGACTGGGGGGCACCGGGGGGCACCGGGGGCATTGGGAGGGACTGGGAGGAGCTGGGGGGCACCGGGGGGCACCGGGGGGCACCGGGAGGGCACCGAGGGCATTGAGAGGAACTGGGATGGACTGGGATGAACTGGGGGACACCGCGGGGCACCGGGGGCACTGGGAGGGCACCGGGAGGGTACCGGGGGCATCGTGGGGCACCGGGGGCATTGGGAGGGACTGGGAGGGAACTGGGATGGACTGGGGGGCAGCGGGGGGCACCGGGAGGAACTGGGATGGACTAAGGGGGCACCGGGGGCACCGGGAGGGCACCGGGAGGGCACCGGGGGCACAGAGGGGCACTGCGAGCACCGGGGGGCACCGGAGAGCACTGGGAGGGACTGGGAGGGACTGGGAGGGACTGGGGGGCACTGGGGACACCGGGGAGCAACGGGGGACACTGCGAGCTCCGGGGGGCACCGGAGAGCACCGGGAGGAACTGGGAGGAACTGGGAGGGACTGGGGGGCACCGGGGACACAGGAGGGCACAGGGGGGCACAGGGGGCACCGGGAGGGCACCGGGGGGGGTTTGGGATCAGCGGCCCCGGCGCGCGGAAATCCCGGCGCATTCCCGGCATTCCAGCGGCTCCGAGAGACCCCCGGGAGCGGAGGGGGACAGAGGGGACAGAGGGGACAGAGGGACAGAGGGGACAGCGGGGACAGAGGGGACAGAGGGGACAGTCCCCAGGGGTGGCTCGTCACCCTCAGGGACATCCCCGTGCTCTGGGGTGGTTCCCGTGTCCCTTTCCTGGGATTTTGGGGGGGTTTGGTGGCACTTTGGTGGCATTTTGGTGGCATTCCGGTGGCATTGCAGCCCCGCGGGTGGGGGACAGGAGGAGGTGACACTGCTCTGTCCCCAGCAGAGGTGGTGGCGCTGCCAGAGGGGGTCAGGCAAGGTGCCCCAGGGGTGCCGGACATGTCCCCAACCCAAGGCCACCAAGGTCCCCCTGTCCCCATCTCCAAAGGGACACCAGCTGAGGGACACCAGCGCTGCGGCTCGGGGGTGACAGGGCCACCAGAGGGTGACAGGGCCACCAAGGGGGGTGACAGGGCCACCAGGGGGTGCCAGGGCCACCAGGGGGGTGACAGGGCCACTAGGGGGTGGTGACAGGGCCACCAGGGGAGTGACAGGGCCACCAGGGGAGTGACAGGGCCACCAGGGGGGTCACAGGGCCACCAGGGGGGTCACAGGGCCACCAAGGGGTGACAGGGCCACCAAGGGGGTGACAGGGCCACAAGGGGGTCCCAGGGCCACCAGGGGGGTGACAGGGCCACCAGGGGGTCCCAGGGCCACCAGGGGGGTCACAGGGCCACCAGGGGGGTCACAGGGCCACCAGAGCCACCACCACTTTATTTTTGGGGTCACAGAGCCACCACCATTGCTTTATTTGGGGTCCCAGGGCCACCAGCAGGATCGATTTGGGATCCCAGGGGGGTTTTGGGGTCCCAGGGGGTTTTTGGGGAGTCCCGGTGGTTTTGGGGTCAGAGGGGTTTTTGGGGGTCTCAGGGATTTTGGGGGGGTCCAGGGTTTTTTTTGGGGGGTCCCAGAGGTTTTTAGGTTCCCAGAGGTTTTTGGGGTCCCAGGGGGGTCCCGGGGGGGTTTGGGGGGTCGCAGAGGGTCCCAAGGATTTTTGGGGTCCCAGGGAGGTTTTTTTTGGGTCCCAGGGATTTTTGGGGTCCCAGGGTGTTTTTGGGGGGTCCCAGGGTGTTTTAGGGGGGTCCCAGGGTGTTTTTGGGGGGTCCCAGGATGTTTTTGGGGTCCCAGGGAGGTTTTTTGGGGGTCCCAGGGAGGTGTTTTCGGGGTCCCAGGGTGTTTTTGGGGGGTCCCAGGGTGTTTTTGGGGTCCCAGGGTGTTTTTGGGGTCCCAGGGTGTTTTTGGGGGGTCCCAAGGTGTTTTTGGGGTCCCAGGGTGTTTTTGGGGGGTCCCAGGGTGTTTTTGGGGTCCCAGGGTGTTTTTGGGGGGTCCCAGGGTGTTTTGGGGGTCCCAGGGAGGTTTTTTTGGGGTCCCAGGGTGTTTTTGGGGTCCCAGGGAGGTTTTTTGGGGTCCCAGGGAGGTGTTTTTGGGGTCCCAGGGAGGTTTTTGGGGGGTCCCAGGGTGTTTTGGGGGTCCCAGGGAGGTTTTTTGGGGGGTCCCAGGGTGGTTGTTTTTGGGGGTCCCAGGATGTTTTTGGGGGGTCCCAGGGAGGTTTTTGGGGTCCCAGGGGGTGTTTTCGGGGTCCCAGGGTGTTTTTGGGGGTCCAGGTTTTTGGGTCCCAGGGTGTTTTTGGGGGTCCATGGTGTTTTTGGGTCCAGGAGGTTTTTGGGGGGGTCCCAGGGTTTGTTTTGGGGTCCCAGGGTGGTTTTTGGGGGGTCCCAGGTTTTTGGGGTCCCAGGGTGTTTTTTGGGGGGTCCCAAGGGTGTTTTTGGGGTCCCAGGAGTTTTGGGGGTCCCAGGGTTTTTTTGGGGTCCCAGGATGGTTTGGGGGGGTCCCAGGGTGTTTTTGGGGTCCCAAGGTGTTTTCGGGGTCCCAGGGTGTTTTTGGGGGGTCCCAGGGTGTTTTTGGGGTCCCAGGGTGTTTTTGGGGGGTCCCATGGTGTTTTGGGGGTCCCAGGGAGGTTTTTTGGGGGGGTCCCAGGGTGTTTTTGGGGTCCCAGGGTGGTTTTTGGGGGGTCCCAAGGTGTTTTTGGGGTCCCAAGGTGTTTTTGGGGTCCCAGGGTGTTTTTGGGGGGTCCCAGGGTGTTTTGGGGGTCCCAGGGTGTTTTTGGGGTCACAGGGTGTTTTTGGGGGGTCCCAGGGTGTTTTTGGGGTCCCAGGGTGTTTTTTGGGGGGGTCCCAGGGTGTTTTTGGGGTCACAGGGCCACCACGCAGTCGCTGCCCGGGTACTCGGCGGGGCCGAGCCCGAATTTCCTGCGCAGCTCCTCGGGCACGAAGCGCCCGGCCAGGAAATGTCGCCGTCCCCGGAAGCGCCGCGTCACCTCCTTGGGGGCCAGCAGCGACACCAGCACGTCCGGGCTGATGGCACCGCTGCCAGCCGAGCCCGCCGCCCAGCCTGGCCAGGGGACAGCGGTCACCGCGACAGCGGGGACACCGCGGGGACGGCTGGGGACAGAGGGGACAGCAGGGACACCGCGGGGGGGACACCAGGGGACAGCGGTCACCGGGACACCGGGGACACCGCGGGGACAGCGGGGGGACACCGGGGACAGCCAGGGACAGCGGGGACACCGCGGGGACATCGGGGGGACAATGGGGACACCCGGGACAGCTGCGACAGCGGGGACACCGCGGGGACAGAGGGGGGACAGAGGGGACACTCGGGGACAGCTGCGACAGCGGGGACACCGCGGGGACACCGGGGGGACACCGGGGGGACAGAGGGGACACCCAGGAACACCCAGGGACACCCACGGACAGAGGGGACAGCGGGGGGACAGCAGGGACACCCAGGGACAGCAGCGACAGAGGGGGCAGCGGGGACACCGGGGGGACAGCAGGGACAGCAGGGACACCCAGGGACAGCGGGGACAGCGGGGGGACACCAGGGGGACAATGGGGACACTCGGGGACAGCAGGGACACCCAGGGACACCCAGAGACAGCGGGGTGACAGAGGGGACAGCCAGGGACAGCAGGGACACCCAGGGGACATGGAGAAGGGACACGAGTGACACCCAGGGACACGGAGCGGTCGGTGGGGTCACGGACAGGGGACAGGTGTGACCCCAGGGGACACACGCCACCCTTGGGGACACTCGGGGTCGCGCTGCTGCCGTGGAGGTGACAGAGAGGGCACAGGGAGGGGACAGGGGTGGCACGGGCGGGGTTTGTCCCCGCGGGGATCCACCCCGGGCAGGGTGACACGGCCAGGCCGGGGGGGGGGACACACACGGGTGGTGACAATGCCAGGCCTGGCCACCAGGGAGTTGGGCAGTGCCAGCTGCCAGTGACGTCATGTCTCGGGCCGGGCACTTTGTTATTTCCTGTGGATGTCCCCAACCCTGCCAGGGCCACCGCGGGGGGGTCCGGGGATGTCCCCAACCCCACCAAGGTCACCACGGGGGGGTCCCCTGGATGTCCCCAATCCCTTCTGGACCCTCCTTGGGGTCCGGGAATGTCCCCAAGGGCCACCACGGGGGGGGTTCATGGATGTCCCCAAGTGCCACAGCAGGGGGGTCCCCTGGATGTCCCCAATCCCTCCTGGATCCTCAGGGGGGTCCCGGGGATGTCCCCAAGGGCCACCGCGGGGGGGTCCCCGGGATGTCCCCAACCCCTCCAGGGCCACTGCGGGGATGTCCCCTGGATGTCCCCAATCCCTCCTGGATCCTCCTGGGGGTCCCGGGGATGTCCCCAAGGGCCACCGTGAAGGGGTCCCGGGAATGTCCCCAAGGGCCACCGTGAGGGGATTCATGGATGTCCCCAATCCCTCCTGGATCCTCGGGGGGTCCCGGGGATGTCCCCAAGGGCCACCGCGGGGAGGTCCCCGGGATGTCCCCAACCCCGCCAGGGCCACCGCTGGGATGTCCCCTGGATGTCCCCAATCCCTCCTGGATTCTCGGGGGGTCCCGGGAATGTCCCCAAGTGCCACCGCTGGGGTTCCGGTGATGTCCCCACCCTGCCAAGGCCACCACGCTGTGGGAGAGGGGACCAGAGGGACAAGGGGGACACCCGAGGTGACACCCGAGGGGACACCGGCAGCACCTGAGGGGACATCCAGGCTGACGATGGGGATGCGGACGTGCTGGAGGGTGGCCAGGATGGCGGCGCAGGGCTCTGTCCCCTCTGTCCCCTCGGTCCCCTCGGCTCCCAGCACCGCGTCCACCACGGCGTTGTAGGCGTCGTTCAGCAGCTGCACCTGGAGGCGACAGCGACATTCGCCGTGTCCCCGTGTCACCTCTGACGGCGGCGCTGGAAAATCAAATCCATCCCCTCCCCACCGCCCCCCCCCCCGAGCCCGGCACGCCGAGACGGCGAATTTTGGGTCAAATTCCTCCGTTTTCAGCGCCGGGAGGTTCCAAAAATAACAGAGCCGGTGGCTGCGGGCGGCGGGCCGTGGATTTTCGGGATTGTTTTGGGGATTTTTTTATTTCTTCTTTTTTTTTGAATTTTTTTTTTTTTCTGGATTTTTTGGCATTCCCGGGATCTCAGCAGGGCCGGGATGGGGAGGGGGAGAGGGGGGAAGGAGAGCCCGGGGGGTTTGGGGAGGGGGAAAAGGAAGGAAAAAAAGAAGAAATTTGGGAGTTTTGGGGGGTTTGGGGAATTTTGGGGAGTTTTGGGGGGTTTTTGGGAGTTTTGGGGGGGTTTTGGGGTTCAGGGAGGGGGAAAAGGAAGAAAAAAAAAGGAGTTTTGGGGAGTTTTGGGGTGGGGGGAGGGGAAAGAGGGAGAAAAGGAGAGCTGGGAGGTTGGGGGGGATTTGGGGGGGTTTGGGGTTCAGGGAGGGGGAAAAGGAAGGACAAAAGGGAGAAATTTGGGAGTTTTGGGGGGTTTTGGGGTTCGGGGAGGGGGAAGAGGGAGAAAAGGAGATTTGGGGGGGATTTGGGGATTTGGGGGTTCATGGGAGGAACGGGAGAGGGTAAGGGGGTAACCAGGGGGATTTGGGGGTTCGCGGGGGGAAAGGGGAGGAGCCAGGGGGATTTGGGGGTTCACAGGAGGAAGAGGAGAAGGGAAGGGGGCAACCAGGAGGGTTTGGGGTTTCATAGGAGGAAGAGGAGAGGGAAAGGGGGTACCCAGGGGGATTTGGGGGTTCACAGGGGGAACAGGGGATGGGCAGGGGGTACCCAGGGGTTTGGGGGTTCACGGGGGTCAAAGGGCAGGAGCCAGGGGGTTTGGGGGTTTGGGTGTTCACAGGAGGAACAAGGGCAGGTTAAAGGGGTACCCGGGGGCTTTGGGGGTTTGGGGGTTCACAGGGGGACCAGGGGCAGGGGCAGGGGGTACCCAGGGGGATTTGGGGGTTCACAGGGGGAACAGGGGCAGGGTGAAGGGGTACCCAGGGAGGTTTGGGGGTTCACAGGAGGAACAGGGGCAGGAGCAGGGGGTACCCAGGGGGTTTGGGGGTTCACAGGGGGAGCAGGGCAGGGTGAAGGGGTACCCAGGGGGTTTAGGGGTTCACAGGGGGAACAGGGGGTACCCAGGGGGTTTTGGGGTTCACAGGAGGACCAGGGCAGGGGCAGGGGTACCCAGGGGGTTTTGGGGTTCACAGAAGGACCAGGGGCAGGGTGAAGGGGTACCCAGGGGGTTTGGGGGTTCACAGGAGGACCAGGGGCAGGGGGTACCCAGGGGGTTTAGGGGTTCACAGGGGGAACAGGGGGTACCCAGGGGGTTTTGGTGTTCACAGAAGGACCAGGGGCAGGGGCAGGGGGTACCCAGGGGGTTTTGGGGTTCACAGGAGGACCAGGGGCAGGGTGAAGGGGTACCCAGGGGGGTTTGGGGCCGGGCTGACCTCGGCGGGCAGGTAGGACAGGAAGGGGATGTCCATCTTCTCGCACTGCGTGGTGAAGTCGCGGTGCAGCGGGTCCGGAGAGCGCTTGGGGTAGAAGATGGTGGGCTCGTAATCCTGCGGGGAGAGAGCAGCCCTGGAGCCGGGGGGGCCGGGAGGAAGGCCCGGGGAGGAGGAGGAGGAGGGCGGGGGGCAGAGGTACCCACAAAGCTGCGCAGGTGGCGGGCGCACACCAAGCCCACGGCCCCGATCCGGCCCGGCCCGCAGGCCACCAACAGCGTGGGCTGCCTGCGGGGCAGAGAGCGCAGCGGGAAGGCCTGCGGGGACAGGGGGGACATTGTCACAGGGGGGCAGGGGACACTGTCACACCGGGGGGGCAGGGGACACTGTCACACAGGGGGCAGGGGACAGCAGGGACAGGGGACACTGTCACACCGGGGGGACAGCAGGGACACTGTCACACAGGGGGGACAGGGGACAGCGGAGACAGGGGACACTGTCACACAGAGGGCAGGGGACACTGTCACAGGGGGACAGCGGGGACACGGTCACAGGGGGGACAGGGGACAGAGGGGACAGGGGACACTGTCACACAGAGGGCAGGGGACACTGTCACAGGGGGACAGCAGGGACAGCGGGGACAGGGGGGACACTGGCACGGGGGGGACAGGGGACAGCAGGGACACTGGCACACCGGGGACAGGGGACAGAGACCAGGGGACACCCCCTGGGTGATGCCCGTGGTACCATCCACATAATGCCCATGGTACCCTCGAGTGATGCCCACGGTACCCTCGGGGTGATGCCCACGGCGGGACCAGGACGCTGCCCGGGCCGGGCCGTGCCCGCGGCCCCCCCGTCCCCGTCCCTGTCCCGGTCCCGCCCGCCGCACATTCCAGGATGGCTCGGCAGGGAGCGAGGCAGGCAGGGAGGGACGCTCTGTTTATCCACTGACGGATTTTTTCCTGCTCACGGATCCTGGCTCCCGGAGCCCTCCCCGGTGCCCGGAGCGGGACACGGCCCCGGTAGCCCTGGCCTGGCCCTGGCCCCGCGCTGGCCGCGCCCGCCGGCACCTCCTGGCACGGGGGACACGGCGGGGACACCGCGGGGACACCCCGGCTGGCTGGGGGAGCCGGAGCTGGGGTGGCCCCGAGGAAGAGGAGGATGGCGAGCGCCAGGTGGGGTCAGGGATGCTGCAACAGCTCCGGCACCAAAACATTTCAGCTCCTCAGGCAGCGCTCGGGGCAGGGAAGGGCCGATGGAAAAGCTGAGGCGGGCGCGGAGCGCTCGGGCCCGAGGCACAAAGCGGCCCTTGATGGACCCCTGCTCCTCCTCCTCCTCCTCCTCCTCCTCCTCCTCCTCCTCCTCCTCCTCCTCCTCACATCCCGCACGAGCCCCGGGCGATCCCCGCAGCAGCGACATCGCCGGGGCACGGGGACACCTGGGCACCTCTGGGGACCCCCCACGGCCCCTGCCCCGACCCCCGGGACGGGCTGAGCATCCCCCTGCCCGTGGGGACCCCAGCCCTGCTGCGGTGTCCCAGCCCCTCCGAGGTGTCCCCAGCCCCCCGGGTGTCCCCAGCCTCACCTTGGTGACAGCCACGGCACAGGCGTGTCCCCAGATCTCGATCAGCTGCTGCCGCCCGAAGCGATAATCCTCTAGCAGCTCCTTCTCCATGGCCTCCGCCTCCGCCTGGCTGCCTTGGGGACAGTCCCCGCTCAGGACAGCGGGACAGAGCTGTCCCCAACCCCTCTCCCGAGAGGATTCGGGACCCCGCTCCACCCCCGGGACGGGATTTTGGGACCCGGGGCGAGCGCGCTGGGGGCTCGCGGGTGGGCCCCGCGGTGGGGACGGGCACGGAGGTCACACGGGTGTAGCACGGAGGTCACACCGGTGTCACACGGATGTCACACGGGTGTCGCACGGAGGGGACCGTGACCGCACGGGCCGGGGCGGGAGCGGCGCTCGGCCGAGCTGGCGGCGGCCCCGGTTCCCCGGTTACATAAAAGCGAACAAAGCCGCGGTTGTTCCGCCGCCGCCGAGCCCGGAGCTGGCAGCGCCCAGCGCGACAATAATTGCTCACATCTGTTGGCTTCACCTGCGCGGGCGGAGCGGGCTGGGCCGCCTCCAGCGCCCGCCGCGGCCGCCGGGAGGGAACGCGAGCCCCGCCGGGACGGGATCCCGCCGGTACCGGGGGAACCGAGAGAACCGGGGGGATCCAGACCCCGCCGGTACCGGGGGAACCGAGCGAACTGGGGGGATCCAGACCCCGCCGGTACCGGGGGAACCGAGCGGGCTGGGGGGATCCAGACCCCGCCGGTACCGGGGGAACCGAGCAGAGCTGGGGGGATCCAAACCCCGCCGGTACCCCCGGGATGGAATCTGAGCTGGGCCGGGATCCCGGCAATACCGGAGGAACCGAGAGAACCTGGGGGGATCCAGACCCCGCCGTTCCCCGCTCAGAGCCAGCCCCGGGAGGGGACCTGGCACTGCCAGGGGCACCTGAGGGGTCCCGCGTTGGGGTCCCGGGTGGGGGCCCCAGGCTGCAGGGTGGTCCCAACCCCATCCAGGCTGTCCCCGCCGACCAGCCCTGTCCTGGCAGAGCCCAAAAAATCCCTTTTCATTCCAGCAGGGCCCAGGCGAGCTCCTGGTCCCCCCATTCCCACATTCCAGTCCTTGGCTGTCCTGATAAACCTGCCAGGAAAATTCATCCCGTCCCGCATTCCCGTCCCGCATTCCCGTCCCATCCCTGTCCCCAATCCTCTGGTGCCCTCTAGTGAGTCCCAGCCCTGTCCCAGCCCCACTCGGGGGGCTCTGGGGAGAAAACCGGGGGGCAAAAGGGGTGGGAAGGGACCGAGCGGTGCCCGGAGCCCCCCCCGTGGCGAGCGGGGGTGGCGGGGGTGGCCGGGCCCAGCTGTGTTTGTTGTCCCTCGCCCAACAAAAGCCGCAATTCCCGGAGAACATTGTCGCTAATCGCTGCTGGCAGGGACACTCCCGGCTGGCAGGGACACCCGCTGGCTCCGCGGGGCTGGCACCGGCCCCGGGCGGGGGACACGGCCGGGGGCTCCCCGGGAGCTGCGGCCCCGCATCCCGGTCCCGCATCCCGGTCCCGCATCCCCGATCCATATCCCGACACTATCCCGGCTGTGTCCCCTCTCTGTGTCCCCGAGGCACGTCCCAGTCCCACACCCCAGTTCCACATCCCGCTCCCATTCCCCGTTCCCGTTCCGCTGCTCCCTCCCGGTACAGCCCGGCCGTGGGACCCTCCCGTGTCCCCGCTGTCCCCGCTGTCCCCACTGTCCCCGGTGTTCCCGTTGTCCCCGCCCCATGTCCCCGGTGTTGTCGCTGTCCCCATCCCTTCCCATCCCGGGTCCCGCGCTCCTCTCCCGCCGCCTCCCGGAGCATCCCCTCCGCAGCCGTGGAGACCCGGGATGCGGTTGCCCCGGCAACGGCGGCTCCGTGGGTACCGACCCCCCCTCCCCGGCCCCAGGGGACACCCGTGGGGACCGGGACCCGGCCCGGGGGTTCCGCGGGGCAGCGTGCAGGGGCTGGCACCGAGCCGGGGCGGCTCCCGGGGCACCGGGGAACTCCCGTTCCGCCCCCGCGGGGTCCCGGCATCGGGGAACGGGGCCCGTCCCGGGGCAGCCCCGGCTGAGCGGCACCGCCCGGAGCCGCCGGTTCTGCCGGGGGGGGCTCCTCGGGGGACCCCCGGGCTCACCTGAGGTACCGGGGCGGCTCCCGGGACGGGGAGGGAGCGGAGCTCATGGCGGGGAGCGGGACGGGAGCGGCGGCGGAACCGAACCCCCGGCAGGACCGGAGCCGGCGGGAGCTGCGCGGAGCCTCCGAACACGGCTGGACCGGACCCGCTGGAATCTCCGAGGACTCTCCGGTCGGAGCGGATCCCCCGGGAATGCCGAGGATGCTCCGGTCGGAGCGGATCCCACGGGAATGCCGAGGATGCTCCGGTCGGAGCGGATCCCCCGGGAATGCCGAGGATGCTCCGGTCGCACCGGATCCCCCGGGAATGCCGAGGATGCTCCGGTCGGACCGGATCCCCCGGGAATGCCGAGGATGCTCCGGTCGGAGCGGATCCCCCGGGAATGCCGAGGATGCTCCGGTCGGAGCGGATCCCCCGGGAATGCCGAGGATGCTCCGGTCGCACCGGATCCCCCGGGAATGCCGAGGATGCTCCGGTCGGAGCGGATCCCCCGGGAATGCCGAGGATGCTCCGGTCGCACCGGATCTCCGGGAATGCCGAGGATGCTCCGGTCGGAGCGGATCCCCCGGGAATGCCGAGGATGCTCCGGCCGCCGCTCGGCGGTGCCGCCCGGGGGGAGGCGGCTCCGGTGCCCCCGCCCCACTCCCGGTCCGGCCCCGCTCCGGGAATGCCGCCCGTGGTTCCTACCCGGGAATCCCAACCGGGCTGAATTTTGGGGTTAAACCCCCCCAGATCGGGGCTTTTCCAGCGGGATGCGCAGCCCCGGGAGCGGGGAGGGGACGGGGACGCGGCCCCTCCCTCCATCCCAAATTCCCAGCCGGAATTCCCGGGAAAATCCCCCGGGAGTGGCCGAATTCTGGGGGGAGAGAGGGGGGAGTCTGGGAACCACGGGGCTCCCAATCCCAAAGGGGAATCCCAAATCCCAAAGATAGATCCCAATCCCAAAGGGAGGAGATCCCAATCCCAAAGGGAGATCCCAATCCCAAAGGGAGGAGATCCCAAATCCCAAAAGGAGATCCCAAGTCCCAAAGGGGGGGGAGATTCCAATCCTGAGGGAGGGCATCCCAATCCCAAAGGGGGGAGATTCCAATCCCAAAAGGAGCTCCCAATCCCAAAGGGAGGATGATCCCAATCCCAAAGGGGAGGATGATCCCAATCCCAAAAGGAGATCCCAAATCCCAAAAGGAGATCCCAATCCCAAAGGGGGCTCTCAATCCCAAAAGGAGCTCCCAAGTCCCAAAGGGGGGAGATCCCAATCCCAAAGTGGGGAGATCCCAATCCCAAAGGGAGATCCCAATCCCAAAGGGGGGAGATCCCAATCCCAAAGTGGGGAGATCCCAAATCCCAAAGGGGGATCCCAAATCCCAAAGGGGGGATGATCCCAATCCCAAAGGGAGGAGATCCCAATCCCAAAAGGAAGATCCCAAATCCCAAAGGGGGGGAGATCCCAATCCTGAAGCAGGGGATCCCAATCCCAAAAGAAGGGGGATCCCCAATCCCCAGGGGCAGTTCCAACCCCCAAAGGATTCATTAATTTACTTATTCATTATTTATTCATTAATTATTAATGAGCAGGAGCCGGAACAAGCTCGGGATGGTGGAATCAGCCTGGAGAGGGGCAGGGAAAGGGGGGAAAGTTCCGGAAGGAGGCGGGAGAGGCGGGCCCGGGGCTCAGACGTAGTTCTGCAGGCCGAACTTCTCGCGGTCCAGCTCGGCCGGGGGCCGCAGGAAGTAGAGCTCCTCCAGCGTGGGGGGCACCCAGCGATCCGTGTGGAAACGGGACTCGCCCACCTGCAACGGGAATGGGCTGGGATCGACGGGAACGGGCTGGGAACAGGCTGGGAACGGGCTGGGATCAACGGGAACGGGCCGGGATCACTGGGAACGGGCCAGGATCACTGGGAACGGGCCAGGATCACCGGGAACAGGCTGGGATCGCCGGGAACGGGCTGGGATCGCCGGGAACGGGCTGGGACCACCGGGAACGGGCTGGGATCACGGGAACAGGCTGGATAACGGGAACGGGCTGGGCAGGAACGGCTGGGAACCGGGAGCTGGACCGGGACGGGCTGGGAACCGGAACGGCTGGGACACGGGCTGGGAACCGCCAGGAATGGGCTGGGATCACTGGGAATGGGCTGGGATCACCAGGAACAGGCTGGGAACGGACTGGCATCGCCGGGAACGGGCTGGGATTGCCGGGAATGGGCTGGGAACGGGCTGGGATCACTGGGAACGGGCTGGGATCACTGGGAAAGGGCTGGGAATGGGCTGGGAACCGCTGGGAATGGGCTGGGAACGGGCTGGGAACTGCCGGGAATGGGCTGGGATCACCAGGGATTATACTGGGAACCACCGGGAAAGGGCTGGGATCAACGGGGATTGTACTGGGAACCACTGGGAACGGGCTGGGAATCACTGGGGATTGTGTCGGGAATGGCCGGGAATTCCCAGGATTGGCGGGAGGAGCTGCCCCGGGCGGGGCCTGGGAGCTCCTGGAGCCGGTGGGGGGAGGGACACGGAGTGCCAGGGGATCCCAAATCCCAGGGGATCCCAAATCCCAGGAGGGAGCCAAATCCCAGGGGATCCCAAATCCAAGGAGCCAAATCCCAGGGGATCCCAAATCCAGGGAGCCAAATCCCAGGGGATCCCAAATCCAAGGAGCCAAATCCCATGGGATCCCAAATCCAAGGAGCCAAATCCCAGGGGATCCCAAATCCAAGGAGCCAAATCCCAGGGGATCCCAAATCCCACGGGATCCCAGAGGGGACCCCCCGGGAATCCCGAACCTTCCAGCCTGGGGTGATCCCAAATCCCCTGGGCTGGCTGGCTGGATCCATGGGATCCCAGAGGAGCAGTCCCTCCCCATCCCGCCGGGAATTCCGAACCTTCCAGCCAGGAACGTCCCGCATGATCTTGGCCTCCTCCTCCAGGTTCTCCCGCAGCATCCGGAGCATCCTGAGGGGAAGGGAAGGGAAGGGAAGGGAAGGGAAGGGAAGGGAAGGGAAGGGAAGGGAAGGGAAGGGAAGGGATCCAAGGCCCACACTCGGCACCCCCATCCCAAACTCACAGTCCCAAAGGGAAGTTCCCAATCCCAAAGGGAAAATCCCAATCTCAAGGGAAATTCCCAATTCCAAAGGGAAGTTCCCAATCCCAAGCAAAGTTCCCAATCCCAAAGGAAATTCCCAGTCCCAACGAGAAGTTCCTAACCCCAAGGGAAGTTCCCAATCCCAAGGGAAAATTCCCAATCCCAAAGGGAAGTTCTCAATCCCAAGGGGAAATTCCCAATCCCTAAGAGAAGTTCCCAGCCCCAAAGGAAGTTCCCAATCCCAAGCGAAGTTCCCAATCCCAAATGAAATTCCCAATCCCAAGCGAAGTTCCCAATCCCATAGAGGAAGTTCCCAATCCCAAATGAAATTCCCAATCCCAGGGAGTTCCCATCCCGCACCTGCGGTCGGACTCCGCCTGCAGCAGCGGCATC
Source organism: Serinus canaria (assembly GCF_022539315.1). Classification (NCBI taxonomy): domain Eukaryota; kingdom Metazoa; phylum Chordata; class Aves; order Passeriformes; family Fringillidae; genus Serinus; species Serinus canaria. The sequence continues at coordinate 1,617,604 of NC_066341.1, read as the reverse complement.
AGCGCGATCCGAGCCTCCAGCTCCTCGATCAGCAACCGCCTGCAGGGACAGGGACGGGGCAATGGGCACTGGGGGCACTGGGGGCACTGGGAGGGACTGGGAGGGACTGGGAGCACTGGGAATGGAGCACCGGGAAGGGATGGGAAAAGTGCTGGAAGGAGGAAAGCCCAGCCCGGGGCCAGCAGCACAGGGAGCCCCCAGGATCGGGCCGGGGATGCCCCGGGGGGGCTCGGAGCGTCACCTGCGCTCGCGGTTCCACTTGACGAGGGTGTAGTAGCCGAGCAGGAGGCTCCCGATGCCGAGCGCGAACAGGCTGTACCCTGAGGGCCGGCAGCGCCGTGAGGGGAGCGCGGGGCGCTCAGCGCCGACAGGCCCCGCTCCTGCCCCCGCCGCCCCTCGGCGGTGCCTCCGCGGCTCCCCCCGGGCTCACCTGAGAAGCCGCGGCGCGGGAGGTGCCGCTTGTAGTCGATGGGGCCGTACCCGCCCGGCGGGGCCATGTCCTGCTTCACCTTCGGCGCCGCCATTGCGGCGCTGCTCGGTGACGTCACTGCGCCGCGCCGCCGGCCCGCCCCGCTCCCGCGCGCGGGAAACACACGTGGTGCAGCCACGTGAGCGGTGGGGCCCGCACTTAAAGGGGCAACGGGCGCTTAAAAGGGCAATGCCACAAAAATTCCTCGGGATCATCTCCCAAACAATGGGATCCATCCATTCCTTGGGATCATCCCCCAGCCAGTGGGATCCATCCATTCCTCGGGATCATCCCCCAGCCAATGGGATCCATCCATTCCTCGGGATCATCCCCCAGCCAATGGGATCCATCCATTCCTTGGGATCATCCCCCACCCAATGGGATCCATCCATTCCTTGGGATCATCTCCCAAACAATGGGATCCATCCATTCCTCGGGATCATCCCCCACCCAATGGGATCCATCCATTCCTCGGGATCATCTCCCAAACAATGGGATCCATCCATTCCTTGGGATCATCCCCCAGCCAATGGGATCCATCCATTCCTCGGGATCATCTCCCAAACAATGGGATCCATCCATTCCTCGGGATCATCCCCCAGCCAATGGGATCCATCCATTCCTCGGGATCATCTCCCAAACAATGGGATCCATCCATTCCTTGGGATCATCCCCCAGCCAATGGGATCCATCCATTCCTCGGGATCATCCCCCAGCCAATGGGATCCATCCATTCCTCGGGATCATCCCCCAGCCAATGGGATCCATCCATTCCTCGGGATCATCCCCCAGCCAATGGGATCCATCCATTCCTTGGGATCATCCCCCACCCAACGGGATCCATCAATTCCTTGGGATCATCTTCCATTCCAAAGGGATCCATCACTTTTCTGGGATCATCTCTCATCCAATGGGATCCTCTGATTCCTTGGGATCATCATCCAATCCAAAGGGATCCATCAATTCCTTGGGATCATCCTCTCATCCAATGGGATCCTTTCTTTCCTTGGGATCATCTTCACACCCAACGGGATTCTCTGATTCCTTGGGATCCTTTCCACACCTGATGGAATCCATCACTTTTCTGGGATCATCCTCCCATCCAATGGGATCCACCAATTCTTTGGGATCATCTTCCAACCCACCGGGACCCACCAATCCCTCTTTTCCCAATCCCGGAGCGTGGCTGCGACTCCACCGGTGATCGGGAATTTGGGACAACCCCATGGGAATTTGGGACAACCCCATGGGAATCTGGGACAATTCCATTTGGGACAATCCCATGGGAATTTGGGACAATCCCACAGGAATTTTGGGACAATCCCACGGGAATTCCCACGTGGCCATGACTCTTCCCAGGCTCCAAGAATTTGGATTTCATCCGGAATCGGGTGGAAAATTCCACCTGGGAACGTCCTTGGCCCCTTCTCCTTCCAGAGGGACACGATCCAACGGCTCCGGGAGTTTTCCTGGAATGTTCAGGTGAGATCCAAGGCTGCTGGAGCTGAGCAGGAATTCCAGGTGGGAATGGAGAAGGCTCTGGATTTCTGGATTTGCTCCATCCATAAAATTCCGCAGGAAATCCACAAAATTCCAGGATTTTTCCCACCTTCTTTTCCCCTTTTCCGGTTTTCCCAATTTTTTTTTAAAGTCCCAACAAATCCAAAGGGGAAAAAAAATCCCACCTTGTTCTCCTTCTTTTCCAAAGGAGAAGGGAAAAATGAGCCAAAATCAAGATTTTCCCAAAAAATCCAGGAGATCTCTGGGATTCAGGAATTCCAAAAGGGATCCAGGAGATCTCTGGGATTTGGGAATCCCCAAAGCCTCAAGAATTCAGGAATCCAAAATGGATCCAAGAGATCTCTGGGATTCCAGAATTCCAAAGGGAATCTGAGAGATCTCTGGGATTTGGGAATTTCAAAAGCCCCAAGAATTCGGGAATCGCAAAGGGGATCCAAGAGATCTCTGGGATTCAGGAATCCCAAAAGCCTTGAGGATTTGGGAATCCCAAAGATCTCGGAATTCCAAAACCCCAATGGGTTCAGGAATCCCAAAATGGATCCAAGAGCCCCAGGGATTTGGGAATCCCAAAGATCTCAGGATTTGAGAATCCCAAAAAGGATCCAAGAGATCTCAGGGATTCCAGAATCCCAAAGGGGATCCAGCCAGAGAATCCCAAATCCCAAGGGGGATCCAGGAGCAGGAATCAATCCAGGATTTGTTCCCCCATTCCCAAACATTTCCCTTCCACGATGGGAATTTTCCATTTCTTTGAGATTTTTTATTTCCCCCCCCCCCTTTTTTGTGGGGCTTTTTCCTGGAAAAAGGAGACTGGGAAGAGGTTTGGAAAATCTGTATTGAAGAGTTGGAACAACTTTGAACCTGAACCATCCCAAAATCCCAAAAAAAAAAACCCCACAGGAACACGGAGCTGCAGAGGAAAAACCATCCCGGAATCCTTTCCCAAACTGATCCCAAATTTGGCATTTGGGTGGAATCAAACAAATCCTCCAAATTCCCAGCAGCATTCCAAGAACATTCCAGAAAAAACAAAACCCCCACATCAGAACCAGGCTGGATCCCAGGAGTCAAATTCCAGGTGGGAATTTGGAATTTCAGCCCCACCCCATGAAATATTTTGGTTTTCCAGCCTCAATCCATGCTGGATTTTCCTTCCCCTTCCAAACAAATCTTCCCCCCAACCCCCAAAATAATTTTTTGGGAGATTTATCATGAATTATCCATCCAAAAAAAAAAAATCAGGATGGAATATTTGGAAGTCTGGATGCAGAGATTTGTTTGGATTTTTAATTCCAAATCCCTCAATTCCAACATTCCTGATTATTTTAACGAACCAAAATTGGCTGAAATTCCAATTTCCAAGGGAATTCTGCTGGGATCCAAGAAAGTTTTGACATCTTTTTTATCCCATTGAATCCTTCTGTGACTCTTCCATTCCCTGTTTTTATTTTTTTTCAGGAATTATCCAAACTCTGGGAATAAACAAAGCAGGTTCCCCCCACCCCCACCCCCCAAAAAAAAAAAATTGGATTTTAATTGGAGGAATTTTGTTGGGATTATTATTATTATTTTTTTTTAAGGTTATAAATGAACTTTTTATAAACATTGGCATCCAGGAGAGGAAAATTCCCCCTGAACCAACCCCAAAAAATTCCCCATGGGAAAGGAACTGCAACTTTTCCATCAAATCCAATGGAACTGAAGGAATTCCAAGTCATCCCTCTGGTGGCATCTCCCAATCCAAGCTTGGAATGAAAAGAAAAACTCCCAAATTCCAAAATTCCAACCCAATTCCCACATCTGAGCTCTTCACATCCCTAAGGAACACACCCCAAAAAATCCAAATCCAGCTGGGAATTCCGGGGTTTTTATCCAACAAATCCCAGTTTGGAAAACAAGGTGGTTTGGGGTTTTTTTTTTTTGTTTCAACTAAATCCCTAAATATGGAAACAGCAGGAAAAAGTGGGAAAAGGGAGGGGTTTGTCCCTCGGATCCCAGGGGGATGATCCCAAAGGAATTCTTGGCTTTCCTAAGAAAATAAATCCGGATTTTCCTGAATTTCCCTCCCCTCCCCCCACCCCCCAAAACCACACTTTTTTTTTTTTTTTAATATATATAGATCTCTAAATTATATATATTTATAATTTCCCCAAGAAAATTCCCCAAAAAACTGGAATAAGGCCTGGAATTCTGCCCCTTGGATTGGTCTGGAATTCGGGAAGAAACCCAAGGAAAAAAGAAAAAGAGGATGAGAAATCAAAAATGAAACCAAACTGGCCCCCTGGATGGATTTTGGGTTGAACCTCTGGAATTCCCAAAAAAAGGTGGAAAACTCCATCCCAAATGGATACAGGAGCGTGCTTGGGATGCCTGGAAGAACTTGAACCACGGGGGGAAGGATTGGGAACAGCTCCCAACCCTCCCTGCCTGCATCAGCTTCTGGAATTCCTGGAAATTTTGGAATAATATCCCTCAAAACAACAACAGAAAAGGAAAGGGAAAAAAAAAAAAAAAAAAAACCAAACCAAACAACCCAACCAACCCTGCCCAAAAGGGAAAAAAAAAAAAAAAATTCCCAAAAAAGTTTCGCTTTGGAGTCTCTGGGAACGTCGGGAAGGCCCAAAATTGGCGGGATGAGAAAGAACCGAGGTGGATTTTTGTCTCTCGGGAACTGCAAGGTTTGGAAACTACCAAAGGTTCCAAAGTCTATTCCAACCAGAATCCAAGGGAAAAAGTGGGAATTTCCCGCAGCAATTCCCACCCTCCCAGCCAAGGTTTGGGCGGCAGGGCAAAAAAATCCAACCGGAACTCAAGCGGAACCGGGGATTTGCACTTTTTTCCTCGGGAATTTTGGGAATCTCGGGATGTGCCGCCTGCTTTCCCGGCTGGAAGAGGAGCAGGGAGAAGGAGCAGCCATGAACTCGGCTCACTAAACGCAGGATGGGGCTGGAATTCCTCTCTCCACGCCCCAAAATTCCGGAATTCCGGAACGTTCCCGGCAAAAAAGTTCGGCGTCGGCGAAGGCAGAGAGGAGTCGCTGAGTCCTTTTTGTTGTGGTTTGTTTTTTTTTTTGTTGTGCTGGTGCCAAAAAAATTTTTAGAACTAAATAAGGAAACAAAAAAAAAAAAAGCCCAGAAAAAAAAAAAAAAAATTTAAGGAATTCTTCCCCCTTTTCCCTGCCAGCTTCCATGAAAAATCTGGGAGCCAACGGAGCCGGGCTTCGGCCACCCCGACGCGATCACTTCTCCCGGCAGGGACGGATGAGGAGTGGTGGTGCTGCATCCTAGAAAGCCTCGGGGCGTTATCCAGCTGGGATTAAAGCAGATTCCACGGAATTGTGGTAGAAAAGAAAGGATGGCAGAGCCTGGAAAAGTTCTCCCTGGGGAATTATTTCCACGTGGCCGACTGTGGGATGGAGCGGGGCGGGATCATGTCCAGGAGATACTCGCGCTGCCGCTCCACGGCCGAGGCCGACTTGTGCACGGCCAGAGCGGGGCTGACGAAGGGCAGGGCCCCACCTGGGGGAAAAAGGGAATTTTTGGGTCATGGAATAGCTCAGGAATGAGGGGAAATACAGCAAAAACCCATGGAAAAGCAGGATTTAAATATGGATTATCCCAGTGCGATCCAGCGCCTTTAGGTTTCAAAATCATCCTGAGAAACGCAAAGGTTTTGGATCAAAAATCAGGACTGGAGCCCTCTGGAATTGTGGAATCATGGAATGGCTCAGGAATGAGGGGAAATAATGAAAAATTGCATGGAAAAGCAGGATTTTGACATGGGTTATCCCAGTGCGATCCAGCGCCAAACTCATCCCAAGAAACACAAAGGTTTTGGATCAAAAATCAGGATTGGAGCCCTCTGGAATGGTGGAATCATGGAGTGGCTTGGAAATGAGAGGAAATAATGAAAAAACCCATGGAAAAGCAGGATTTAAACATGGATTATCCTGGCAGGACCAGGCACCTTCAGGTTCCAAAATCATCCTGAGAAACGCAAAGGTTTTGGATCAAAAATCAGGACTGGAGCCTTCTGGAATGGTGCAATGATGGAAGGGCTCAGGAATTTGGGAAAAATAATGAAAATCCACATGGAAAAAGTAATTCCAACCCAAAAACTGGGAATTTTGGGCAGTGATGACACCAACTTTCACCTCAAACCTTCCGCACCACCCCACATAAATTCCCACCCAAAATTGGGAACTCTGGGCGGTGATGACACCAACCTTCCCTTTAAACCTTCAGCGTCACCCCACCTAAATTTCCACCCAAAACTGGGAGTTTTGGGTGGTGATGACACCAACTTCCACCCCAAAAAATTGGGAATTCTGGGTAGTGATGACACCAACTTCCACCCCAAAAATTGAGAATTCTGGGAAGTGATGACACCAACTTCCACCCCAAAAAATTGGGAATTCTGGGCAGTGATGACACCAACTTCCACCCCAAAAATTGAGAATTCTGGGAAGTGATGACACCAACTTCCACCCCAAAAATTGGGAATTCTGGGTAGTGATGACACCAACTTCCACCCCAAAAATTGAGAATTCTGGGAAGTGATGACACCAACTTCCACCCCAAAAATTGGGAATTCTGGGCAGTGATGACACCAACTTTCCCTTTAAACCCTCAGCACCACCCCACCTAACCCCCCCCCAAAATCTGGGGGTTCTGGGGTGACCCCAGGGCCAGTGGGGCCGTACCTGTGCTGATGGGGTTTTTCTTCCAGGCGGCGCCGCCCTTGCTGCCGGCCCTGTCGGCGTGCTTGCCGGGCCGGCCGCCCAGCGCGGCGCTGCCCGAGGAGCTCTGCAGCTTGGGCGAGGGGCTGAAGGCGTGCAGAGCCCCCCGGGAGGCACCCCGAGACATCTGGCTGGAGCTCTAGGGGAGCAAAAGGAAAATCATTGGGGTGTCGCTGAACTGGATGAGATTTGGGGTTGGGTGATCTCTGGGACTGGATGATTGTTGGGACTGGATGATCTCTGGGATTGGATGATTGTTGGGACTGGATGATCTCTGGGATTGGATGATTGTTGGGACTGGATGATTGTTGGGATGATTTTTGGGATGGGATGATCTCTGGGATTGGATGATTTTTGGGACTGGATGATTGTTGGGATTGGACGATCTCGGGATTAGGATGAGCTTCAGGAATGGATGTTTTGGAGCGGATGATCTTTGGGACTGGAGGATCTCCAAGTGGATGATTTTTGGATTGGAGATTTTTGGATTGGAGATTATGGGATTGGAGATATTCGGGATGGATGATTGTTGGGACTGGGTATGATTTTTGGGGAGGATGATTTTGGGAAGGATGATTGTTGGGACTGGATGATTGTTGGGATGATTTTTGGGATTGGGGATGATTCTCCAAGATGGATAATTTTTTGGATATTTGGATGATTTTGGGATTGGATGATTTTTGGGATTGGATGATTTTAGGGACTGGATGATTTTTGGGATTGGATGCTCTCTGGGACTGGATGCTCTCTGGGATTAGATGACCTTTGGGATTGGATGATTTTTGGGACTGGACAATCTCCATGACTGGATGCTCTCTGGGCCAGGACAATCTCTAGAGCCTGATACAACACCCAACCCTCCCACCCTAAACCCAACCCACGGCCCAAACCCCGCAGGCCCCACCCCAACCCTTTTCCTGAGGGACCCTTTTCCCTCAGGAAATGGCGGCCCTGGGCCTCTCCCTCACCTGCTTGAGCGCGTGGTGCTGCCCCACGGGCTCGGCCTTGGGCTGCCCGGGCGGGGCCGTTTGCTGCAGGATCCTCTGCTCGATCTCCTGCTCCTGCTGCAGGGCCTTGACGAAGGCGGCCTTGAGCCGGTTCGTGTGCTCGGCCTTCAGGGCCTTCTTCTGGTTGGAGGCCATGCAGGTCTCGCACATGATGGTGCCGTTCTTCTCCTCCCGCCAGCGGCACGTGAAGTCCGTGTGGCACTGGGCACACAGGTAGGGCTCCCGGCAGGACACGGCCACCGCCACCTTCCCTGGGGGACAAACATGGTGGGTCAGCCCCAGTGTGGCCTTCCCTGAGGGACAAACACCTGGGATTGGCCTCCACCACCCTCCCTGAGGGCAAACATGGCGGGTCAGCGCCAGTGTGGCCTTCCCTGAGGGACAAACACCTGGGATTGGCCTCCACCATCTTCCCTGAGGGACAAACACCTGGGATGGCCACCGGGGCCTTCCCTGAGGGACAAACACCTGGGATTGGCCACCGCCACCTTCCCTGAGGGACAAACACCTGGGATTGGCCTCCACCACCTTCCCTGAGGGACAAACACCTGGGATTGGCCTCCGCCACCCTCCCTGAGGGCAAACATGGCAGGTCAGCCCCAGTGTGGCCTTCCCTGAGGGACAAACACCTGGGATTGGCCTCCACCACCTTCCCTGAGGGCAAACATGGTGGGTCAGCCCCAGTGTGGCCTTCCCTGAGGGACAAACGTGGGTCAGCCCCGCTGTCACCTTCCCTGAGGGACAAACACGGCGGGTCAGCCCCACTGCGGCCTTCCCTGAGGGACAAACACCTGGGATTGGCCTCCACCACCTTCCCTGAGGGCAAACATGGCGGGCCAGCCCCAGTGTGGCCTTCCCTGAGGGACAAACGTGGGTCAGCCCCACTGTCACCTTCCCTGAGGGCAAACATGGCGGGTCAGCGCCAGTGTGGCCTTCCCTGAGGGACAAACACCTGGGATTGGCCACCGCCACCTTCCCTGAGGGACAAACATGGTGGGTCAGCCCCAGTGTGGTTTCAGGGAGGTTTAAATGATTTCTGTGAGGTTTAAACAATTCCTGTCATGTTCTAACCCTGTATTTCTGGAGGTTTAACTGATCCCAGTTAGACTGAAGTGATACCAGCCGGGTTTAACGGATCCCAGCCAGGTTTAACCGATCCCAGCCAGGTTTAACCAATCCCAGCCAGGTTTAACCAATCCCAGCCAGGTTTAACCGATCCCAGCCAGGTCTAACCGATCCCAGCAAGGTTTAACCGATCCCAGCCAGGTCTAACCGATCCCAACCAGGTTTAACCGATCCCAGCAAGGTTTAACCGATCCCAGCCAGGTCTAACCGATCCCAGCAAGGTTTAACCGATCCCAGCCAGGTCTAACCGATCCCAACCAGGTTTAACGGATCCCAGGCGGGTTTAACGGATCCCAGCCAGGTTTAACCGATCCCAGCCAGGTTTAATGGATCCCAGGCGGGTTTAACCAATCCCAGGCGGGTTTAACCGATCCCAGCCAGGTCTAACCGATCCCAGCCAGGTTTAACGGATCCCAGGCGGGTTTAACGGATCCCAGGCGGGTTTAACGGATCCCAGGCGGGTTTAACGGATCCCAGGCGGGTTTAACGGATCCCAGGCGGGTTTAAGCCGGGCCCAGCCGGGCGGGCTGACCTTGGCTCTCCAGCAGGTTCTGCACCACCTCCTCCAGCCCCACCAGGTAGATGAACTCGTTGTTGGCGGCGCTGGGCAGGAAGTTCATCTCGGGCGCGGGCGGTTTGGGCGGGGGGATCTCCAGCAGCGTCTTCTCCAGCTGCTTGCGCAGCGCCAGCTTGGCCGCGGCCTGCCGGCTGCCCGGGGCCTCGCCCGTGCCACCCAGCGCCGTGCCACCCGCCGGGGCCGTGCCAGCCTGGCCTGATGGCACCGCCGAGCCCTTCAGGGACGTGGGGGACGCCTGCGGAGAGAGACAGGAATGGGATCACTGGGAATCAGGGAATGGGATCCATGGGATCACTGGGAATCAGGGGAGTCCCCAGTGCCACCCGCCGGGGCCGTGCCAGCCTGGCCTGATGGCACCGCCGAGCCCTTCAGGGACGTGGGAGACGCCTGCGGAGAGAGACAGGAATGGGATCACTGGGATAATTGGGATCACTGGGAATCAGGGGAGTCCCTGGTGCCACCCAGCGCCGTGCCACCTGCTGGGGCAGTGCCAGCCTGGCCCAAGGGCACCGCTGAGCCCTTCAGGGATGTAGGAGATGCCTGTGGAGAGATGGGAATGGGTCAGGGAGATCCTGATTCCATGGGAGAACCTCAGGAATCATTGGGAACCAGTGGGGGTGGGATCCACATGGGAAGATGGGAGGATCTTTGGGATTGGGGATCGTTGGGATTGGGGATCATTGGGATTGGGGATCTTTGGGATTGGGGATCTTTAGGATTGGAGACCTTTGGGACCGGAGATCTTTGGGTGCCAAACCCATTAACCTCCACCTCCAGCAAGAGTGGGATAACAACAGGATAACACAAGCCTGACACTCCACCCCTCCCACCCCATTCCTGGTGGGATTTCTCAGGAACTCTCACCTGCAGGATGTTGAACATTGGTCATTCCCACCCCATTCCCAGTGGGAATTCCCAGCAGGAATTCCCAGGAAGGCTCACCTGAGGGATGTTGACCAGCAGGCTGGTGTTGGTCACTCCCACCCCATTCCCACCCCCTTCCCAGTGGGAATTCCCAGCAAGGCTCACCTGGGGGATGTTGACCATTGGTCATTCCCACCATTCCCACCCCATTCCCATTGGGAATTCCCAGCAGGAATTGCCAGGAAGGCTCACCTGGGGGATGTTGACCAGCAGGCTGGCGTTGGGCACGTTGGCCACGCGGATCAGGCCCTGCTGGATGATCCTCTGGCCCTGGATCTGCACCGAGGGCACGGAGGCGCGCGGGGCCAGCAGCAGCGGGGGCGGGCCCGTGCTCGAGTGCTGCCGGATGGTGTGGATTTGCTGGGAAAAGGTGGAAAAAGGGGTTGGGAAAACGTGGGAAAGGGGGTGGGAAAATGTGGAGAAGGGGTTGGGAAAATGTGGAAAAAGGGTTGGGGAAATGTAGAAAAGGGGTTGGGGAAACATGGAAAAAGGGTTGGGAAAACGTGGAAAAAGGGGTTGGGAAAACGTGGAAAAGGGGTTGGGAAAATGTGGGAAAGGTGTTGGGAAAATGTGGAAAAGAAGGTGTGAATCCATGGAAAAGGAGTTGGGAAAATGTGGAGAAGGGGTTGGGAAAATGTGGAAAAGGGGTTGGGAAAATGTGGAAAAGGGGTTGGGAAAATGTGGAAAAGGGGTTGGGAATCCATGGAAAAGGGTTTGGGAATCCATGGAAAAGGGGTTGGGAATTCATGGAAAAGGGGGAATAAGCACAGGACGAAGAAAAAGAAACCATGGAATAACAACCAGGATGTTTTTCCCTTTCCCTCCAGCCCCCAAATTCCCAAATTCCCGAGGGGATTTGCTGAGAAAACGTGGAAAAGGGGGTTGGAAATCCATGGAATTGGTGGGACACAAAGGATCATTAGAGGGAAAACCATGGAAAAGCAGGAATTGCCTCCCACCCCCTCTCCCTACAAACCAAAACACCCCAAATGAACCCCAAAAATCCCGGGATGTCCAAAGCACCCAGAGAGGGGAGATCCCAAATTTTCCCATGGAATGGGAAGGGGAGAAGGGGGGAAGCTCACCTGGGCCCCTCGGACCAGGGGGGGCATCACGATCTGGGGGCTCTGCTTGGAGGCGGCCGCTTGGCCCCCCCGGAGCAGCGGGGGCGGGAGCCCGGAGCCCGGCACGCGGCTGGAGGAGGGCTGGAAAATCGGGAACAAACACGGGAACAGCGGGTCAGAAACACGGGAAACACGGGTCAGAAACATGGGAACAAACATGGGAATAATGGGTCAGAAACACGGGAACAAACATGGGAACAGTGGGTCAGAAACATGGGAACAAACACGGGAATAACGGGTAAGAAACACGGGAAACACGGGTCAGAAACATGGGAACAAACATGGGAATAACGGGTCAGAAACATGGGAAAGCGGGTCAGAAACATGGGAACAAACATGGGAATAACGGGTCAGAAACATGGGAAACACGGGTCAGAAACATGGGAACAAACATGGGAAACACGGGTCAGAAACATGGGAATAACGGGTCAGAAACATGGGAAACACGGGTCAGAAACATGGGAACAAACATGGGAACAGTCAGAAACATGGGAACAAACATGGGAACAGTGGGTCAGAAACATGGGAACAAACATGGGAATAGCGGGTCAGAAACATGGGAACAGCGGGTCAGAAACATGGGAACAAACATGGGAATAACGGGTCAGAAACATGGGAAACACGGGTCAGAAACATGGGAACAAACATGGGAAACACGGGTCAGAAACATGGGAACAAACATGGGAATAGCGGGTCAGAAACATGGGAAACACGGGTCAGAAACACGGGAACAAACATGGGAATAACGGGTCAGAAACATGGGAAACACGGGTCAGAAACATGGGAAAGGGTCAGAAACATGGGAACAAACATGGGAATAGGGGTCAGAAAATGGAAACAGGGCAGAAACATGGAACAACATGGGAAACATGGGTCAGAAACACGGGAACAAACATGGGAATAACGGGTCAGAAACATGGGAAACACGGGTCAGAAACATGGGAACAGCGGGTCAGAAACACGGGAATAACGGGTCAGAAACATGGGAACAAACACGGGAACAGCAGGTCAGAAACATGGGAAACACGGGTCAGAAACACGGGAACAAACATGGGAACAGTGGGTCAGAAATGGGGGAAATGGGGGAAAAATGGGGGAAAAATGGGGGGGAATGGGGAATACGGGGGGAAAGGCATGGGAAAGGTGGGAATGGGGGAAAAAGGGAAATGGGAAAAGGGATGGGAAATATGGAAATGGAGGGAAATGGGGGGAAAATGGAGGGAATGGGGAAAATGGGAGTGAAAAAGGTGAAAAATCGGGGAATAATGGGGGAAAATGGGGGAAAAATTGGGGGGAAATGGGGGGGGAAGGGTTGGGAAAGCTGGGAATGGGGGAGAAAATGAGGAGACAGGGAAAATGGGGGAAAAAGGGGGGGAAAGAGGGGAAAAAGGGATGGGAAAGATGGGAATGGGGAAAAAATGGGGGGGAAATGGTAAAAATGGGGGAAATGTTGGGAATTGTGGGAATGGGATTAAAAATGGGGGGGAAATGGTGGGAAAAGGGATGGGAAAGCTGGGAATGGGGGGAAATGGGAGAGAAAGGGTTGGGAAAGACAGAAATGGGATAAAAATGGGAGGGGAATGTTGCAAATGTGAAAAAAATGTGGGAAATGATGGGAACTGGAATGGGATAAAAATGGTGGGAAAAGGGATTGGAAAGCTGGGAATGGGGGGAAATGAAAGGAAAAGTGTTGGGAATTGTGGAGGGAAGGAAAACCTTGGGAAAAATCCTGGAAGAGGAATCAGGAGAAAGGAAAAGCTCCAGGAAAAATCATGGAAAAGGAAAAAATCACAGAGAGGGAAAAAATCTGGGAAAAAAATCCTGGGAAAGGAAAAGCAGGAAAAGAAAAGGAGGAGGGAATAAAAAGTTCTGGAAAAATCATGGAGGAGAAAAGGAATGAGGAGAGAGGAGTTTGGAAAAGCTGCTGCCCCAGGATTCCCGGGATTCCAGTCCTCAAATTCCCTCCTGCTGCTGGGCTGGGATATTCCCAAAATTCCAAACTTTCCTCTGCATCCCAATGCTGGCATCTCCCCCTTCCCCAGGATTTGGGATGTTGGGAATTTCCATCCCATTCCCAGGGAATCCCTCAGCTCCTCCCTCTGGAATTCCTGGTTAAATTCACCCAAAATTCCAGAGGAATTGTTGGGATAAACTCCAAGATTCCCTGAAGGTTTTCCAGTTCCTCAGGTAAAGATTCCCACACCTCTGGATTTGGGAATGGCTCCTGAAGGAGAGCAAATCCCTCCCTTTCCTGGAATTCCAGGGGTTTTCCAGAGCCTTTCCCAAAGAAAATCCCTGGTGCTGGAGCAGTTTGGGAATTTGGATCCCATTATCCCAGGAAAAATAAAAAAACCAGGAATGTTCTAATCCCAAAGGATCCCAGGGCTGAGTGACAGCTGTCCATGGATTGCTGGAATTTCCTTCAGCCTGGAATGGGATTTTTCCAACCCTGAATCCTGGGATTCCCTCACAGGAAAACTCCTGAGATTCCCTGAGCTCTTCCAAAGAAAATCCAGCAATTCCCTCACAGAAAATCCTGGGATTCCCTCAGCAATTCCAGAGAGAATTCCAGGATTCCCTCACAGAAAACCTTGGAATTTTCTCAGCAATTCTGGAGAAAATCCTGGGATTCCTTCAAAGAAAATCCTGGGACTCCTTCAGCAATTCCAGAGAGAATTCCAGGATTCCTGCAAAGAAATTCCCGGGATTCCCTCACAGAAAATCCTGGGATTCCCTCAGCAATTCCAGAGAGAATTCCAAGATTCCCTCAGCAATTCCAGACAGAATTCCAGGATTCCTGCAACAACTCCAGAGAGAATTCCAGGATTCCCTCACAGAAAATCTCAGGATTCCCTCAGCAATTCCAGACAGAATTCCAGGATTCCCTCACAGAAAATCCCAAGATTCCCTCACAGAAAATCCTGGAATTCTCTCAGCAATTGTGGAGAAAATCCTGGGATTTCCCCCCAGAAAATCCCGGGATTTTTCGGCCATTCCAGAGAATTCCACAGGACCCCTGCAGACCCCATCCCTTATCCCTGACCCCTGTGGGAGCTGGGCCATCCTGGCAGCTTCTCCCGGGATTTCCCGGCTTTTCCCGGGTTTTTCCCGGGATTTCCCGGCTCCCACTGACCTGGAGGGAAGTTTTCCCAGCGGGAACAGCCTGAGGGCCCCGCACCAAGGGCGGGGGTGTGGCCGCAGCACCTCCAGAGGGGCCCGAGGAAAGCTGGAAAAGGAAAAAAGCGGAAAGAGAGCAGCGGGAAAAGGCGGGAGAGAGGGAACGGAGAGAGAGGGAGAGCCCGGAGCGTCCCGGGGAGGGGAGGGAGAATCCTGGGGAATTCACAGGAAAATCCTGGGAATTCACAGGAAAATTAGCAGGAATTGGTGGGAAGATCCTTGGGAATTCACAGGAAAATTAGCAGGAAGTGGCGGGAAGATCCTTGGGAACTGGCAGGAGAATCAGGAAAATCCTGGGGAATTCACAGGAAAATCCTTAGGAAATGGCAGAAAAGTTGGTGGGAATTGGCAGGAAAATCCTTGGGAATTGGTGGAGAAATCCTTGGGATTTGCAGGAAAATCCTTGGGAATTAGCAGGAAAATCCTTGGGAATTGGGAGGAAATCCTTGGGAATTCACAGGAAAATTGACAGGAATTGGCAGGAAGATCCTTGGGAATTGGCAGGAGAATCAGTGGGAATTCACAGGAAAATCCATGGGAATTGGGAGGAAAATCCTTGGGATTGGCAGGAGAATCCTTGGGAATTGGTGGGGAAATCTTTGGGAATTAGGAGGAAAAATCTTTGTGAATTCACAGGAAAATCCTTGGGAGCTGGGAGGAAAATTGGCAGGAATTGGTGGGAAGATCCTTGGGAATTCACAGGAGAATCCTTGGGAATTGGTGGGGAAATCCTTGGGAATTCACAGGAAAATTGACAGGAATTGGCAGGAAAATTAGTAGGAATTGGTGGGAAGATCCTTGGGAATTGGCAGGAGAATCAGTGGGAATTCACAGGAAAATCCACAGGAATTGGGAGGAAAAATCAGTGGGAATTCACAGGAAAATCCTTGGGAATTGGCAAGAAAATCGGTGGGAATTGGGAGGAAAATCCTTGGGATTGGCGGGAAAATCTTTGGGAATTGTGTGGAAAATCCTTGGGAATTGGCAGGAAAAACCCAGGAAAGGGGAGACACCGGGGAGTTCAAAACCCTGGGAAAAGGGTTCAAAAAATCCCATTAAAAAGGGCTAAAAAAATCCAGGAAAAGGTTTAAAAAATCCAGGGAAAAGGAGGTGAAAAAGCCCGGGAAAAGGGCTGGGAATTCCTAGGAAAGGACTGGAATTCCTGGAAAAGTGGGATTTTCCCTGGAAAAGAGCTGGGAATTCCTGGAAAAGTGGGATTTTCTCTGGGAAAAAGACTGGAAATTCCTGGAAAAGAGCTGGGAATTCCTGGAAAAGGTCTGGGAATTCCAGGAAAAGTGGGATTTTCCCTGGAAAAGGGCTGGGAATTCCTGGAAAAGTGGGATTTTCCTACCTTGGGTGCCGGCGTCTCCTTCTGGCTCTGGCTCTGCCGGAGCTTCTTGAGCAGCACCAGCTTGGCCTCCTCCAGCCTCAGCTCCTCCTGCAGCTGCTTGATCAGGCGCTCCCGCTGCTCCGGGCTCCGCTGGAATTCCAGGAAAATCCCAGGAAGTTCCAGGGAAATCCCAGAGAAATCCCAGAGAAATCCCAGGGAAATCCCAGGGAAAGAGTGAGAAGCCCAGGGGAAGGGCAGAGACACAGGCACAGGGAGAATTCCCAACTGGGAGTGGGAGAAGTGAGGGAGGCAAGGGAATTCCAAGGGGGAAATGTGGGAATTTTTCCATGAAAAAATTCATGGGAAGGGTGAAATGAGGGGAATTCCCAGCTGGAATTGGCTCCCGGGTTTTGGGATTGGGAATTCATGGGAATGGATGGAGATGGGAGGGGGAAACGTGGCTGATCCTGGGTTTTTCTGATCCTAACCCAGCCAATCCTGAGCCAATCCAAATGAATCCCAACCCAATCCCAGTGAATCCTGACCCAATCCCAGTTAACCCTGACGCAATCCCAGTTAATCCTGACCTAATCCCAGTCAGCCCTGACCCAATCCCAGTTAATCCTGACCTAATCCCAGTCAGCCCTGACCCAATCCCAGTTAATCCTGATCCTAACGCAGCCAATCCTGACCCAATCCCAGTTTTCCCAGCCCAATCCCAGTTAACCCTGACCCAATCCCAGCCAATCCTGACCCTATCCCAGTTAACCCAGACCCAATCCCAGTCAATCCCAGTCAATCCCAGTTAACCCAGACCCAATCCCAGTCAATCCCAGTCAATGCCAGTCAATGCCAGCAGGGCTCACCAGCAGGGCCTCGGTGCCGGGCTCGGGCAGGGCGAGCCGGGCCAGGCCGTTGACGCGGGGGCTCGAGGGCTCATTGTCCGACAGCACGATCACATCCGGGGAGGGAACGCGGCGCTCCCGGTCCCGGTCCTGATCCCGATCCCGATCCCGGTCCCGGTCCCGATCCCGATCCCGCCGGCACTCCCTGCAGCCACGGGAACGGGAGAGAGCCGGGAATGGGTCAGTGATCCCAGGGAATCCCGGGAATGGGTCAGTGATCCCAGGGAAACACAGGAATGGGATCAGTGATCCAAAGGAAACCTGGGAATGGGTCAGTGATCCCAGGGAAACCCAGGAATGGGTCAGTGATCCCAGGGAAACCTGGGAATGGGTCAGTGATCCCAGGGAAACCCAGGAATGGGGTCAGTGATCCCAGGGAAACACAGGAATGGGGTCAGTGATCCAAGGGAAACCTGGGAATGGGGTCAGTGATCCCAGGGAAACCCGGGAATGGGGTCAGTGATCCCAGGGAAACCTGGGAATGGGTCAGTGATCCCAGGGAAACCCGGGAATGGGGTCAGTGATCCCAGGGAAACCCAGGAATGGGTCAGTGATCGAGGGAAACCCGGGAATGGGGTCAGTGATCGCAGGGAAACCCGGGAATGGGGTCAGTGATCCCAGGGAAATGGGACAAACCCCAGGAATGGGGTCAGTGCAGGGGCAGAAAACCCCAGGAAAATGGGGAGCAAATCCCAGGAAAATGGAGAGCAAATCCCAGGAAAACTGGGAGCAAATCCCAGAAAAACGGGGTCGATGCAGGGGCAGCAAATCCTGGGAATGGGGTCATTCCAGGAGCAGCCTTTCCAACCCTTTCCAACCCTTTCCCAACCTTTTCCCATTCCCTTTCCAGCCATTCTCCAGCCTTTTCTTCATTTTCCAGTCCTTTTCCAACTCTTTTCCAGCCCCTTTTCCATTCCTTCTCCAGTCCTTTCTCAGCCCTTTTCCCAAGGTTTTCCCAACCCTTTTCCAACTCCTTTTCCCAGCCCTTTTCCAGCCACCCAGGGAATTCCAGGGCTGGGAAAAGGGCCCAGGGTGGGAATTTCAGGAATGGGAGAATTCCAAAGGCTCTGGAATGCCCTCTAGAGGGCACAGCGATCCCAGGAAACCCCAAATCCAGGGAATCCCCAAATCCAGGCGTTTCCCTCTGGAAGTGGCACGGGTGGAGCATTCCCAGCTTTTCCCTGGACCTGGAAAATTGGGATTGACTGGGAATGAGAAATTCCCAACTCCCAAACTCCTTTTCCTGCTGGAATTCCATTGGCAGCTCCAAGGAGATGGGGTTTGGATCAGCAGGAATTGCCCCTGGAATGGGCCGGGATTCTCTTCCCAAACTTTTCCACCGATCCAAAGTTCAAATGTGACACCAGAACCTCCCAAAAACTGAACTCCAACCACATCCCAATAAAAACCGGGATGAGAAAGGATCCAAACCTTTCCCCAAACCCCAAAAACTCCCGGAATTCCAAGGATTCCTCACCCTTTGGATGTGCTCATGTCCACGGGCTCATCCCCAGCCGCCGCTGCCGGCAGCTCCACTTTGATGGTGGCTTTGACTTCCCCACTTTTCAGCATTCCCGGGATTTTCCCGGCTCCGGGATCAGCTTTGATCTTCATGTCCCCCTCGGAGCCGAGCTCGGATCCCAGAATTCCTTTGTCCATCCTGAGTTTTTTACTGTCGGGCTCCGAGTCCCGCTCCAGGGCGCGCTTCTGGCTCCGGGTGCGGCATGAGTCCTCACTCATGGTGAGGGCCTGCGGGGCAGCCAGGAAAGGGTTAAAAACGGCCGGGAAAGGGTTAAAAACATCGGGAATGGCGGGGGGGAAAACGGCCGGGAAAGGGTTAAAAACATCGGGAATGGCAGGGGGAAAACGGCCGGGAAAGGGTTAAAAACATCGGGAATGGCGGGGGGGAAAACGGCCGGGAAAGGGTTAAAAACGTCGGGAATGGCAGGGGGAAAACGGCCGGGAAAGGGTTAAAAACATCGGGAATGGCGGGGGGGAAAACGGCCGGGAAAGGGTTAAAAACATCGGGAATGGCAGGGGGGGGGAACGGCCGGGAAAGGGTTAAAAACACAGGGAAAAATCCTCGGGAAAGGGTTAAAAACATTGGGAAAATAGCCCGGGAAAGGGTTAAAAACAGTGGGAATGGCGGGGGAAATCATAGGGAAAAATAGCCCGGGAAAGAGTTAAAAAAAATAGGGGGAAAAATCGCCAGGAAAGGGTTAAAAACATTGGGAATGGCAGGGGAAATAATGGGGGAAAATAGCCCGGGAAAGGGTTAAAAACACAGGGAAAAATCCTCGGGAAAGGGTTAAAAACATTGGGAAAATAGCCCGGGAAAGGGTTAAAAAACAGGGAAAAATCCCCGGGAAAGGGTTAAAAACATTGGGAATGGCAGGGAAAATCATGGGGGAAAATAGCCCGGGAAAGGGTTAAAAACATTGGGAAAAAAATCCCTGGGAAAGGGTTAAAAACATCGGGAATGGCAGGAAAAATAATGGGGAAAGTAGCCCGGGAAAAGGTTAAAAAAACAGGGAAAAAATCTCCGGGAAAGGGTTAAAAACACAGGGAAAATATGCCAGGGAAAGGGTTAAAAATATTGGGAATAGAGGGGAAAATCATGGGGAAAAATAGCCCGGGAAAGGGTTAAAAACACCGGGAAAAATCCCCGGGAAAGGGTTAAAAATATTGGGAAAATATCCCGGGAAAGGGTTAAAACTACCGGGAATGGTGGGAAAAATCATGCGGGAAAAATCCCGGGAAAAGGGGAGAGAACTGGGAGTTGAAAGTCCCGGGAAAAGTAAAAATTCCCGGGAAAAGATTCCGGGGAAAAGGCAGACATGAAGGGGTTAAAAATCTCGGGATTTCGGGATGGAATTCCTGCATTTCCAACCAGGATAAAATCTGGGAAAAGCACCCAGGAAAGGCAGGGAAAGAGAGGGGAAAATCCCTGGAAAAGGAGATGGAAAAGGAGATGGAAAAGGGAGGGAAAACCCCTGGAAAAGGGGCTGGAAAAACCCTGGGAAAAGGAGGGAAAAACTTTGGAAAAGGGACTGGAAAAACCCTGGGAAAAGGGAGGGAAAAACTTTGGAAAAGGGACTGGAAAATCCCTGGAAAAGGGACGGAAAAACCTTGGAAAAGGGGCTGGAAAAACCCTGAAAAAGGGAGGGGAAAACCTTGGAAAAGGGAGGGAAAAACCTTGGAAAATGGGCTGGAAAATCCCTGGGAAAAGGAGGGAAAAACCTTGGAAAAGGGACTGGAAATCCCTGGAAAAAGGACTGGAAAAGGGAGAAAAGAGAGAAAAAAATTCCTCCAAAATCCCAGGGAAACCTTGGAAAAGGAAGATTGGAAGGATTTTTCAGGAATGGGGATGAGGTTGGATTTAGAGGGAAATTCCCAAATAAAATCCTGATGAAAATTCCAATAAAATTCCCAAAGGAAAAGGAGAAACTTGGGCTGAAAATTCCATCTTTTTTTCACATCCTGGGAATTCCTCTCGTGGAATTTTGGAAGCCAAAATTTTGGGAACAGAAAATTCCCAGAGATGGGAAAATTCCAACATTTTCAAATGTTTTCCATGGATTTGCTGCTCCTGAGGATTCCCAGGATGAATTCCTGGATCACCCAGCCTTGGATCATCCCAAAATTCCTGGGAATTCCTTTTTCTGGGAATATTTTTCTGAGATTTCCTAGGAAAATCCACGGGAAATTTTCATCCAATCCTTGGCTGTGGCAATGCCAGGGGGAAATTCCCCAATTTTTCTTTGGGAATTCAGCACCGATCCCACATTTTCCATCCCAAACTTTGAGATCCCAACAGGTGGAAAAACGAGATCAGAACCTTGGGAAAAGCCTCGCTCCCGTTTTTCCCGGGATTTTGGGATGGGGATTCCCTGGAAAGGAGAAAGGAGGAGAGGAGGGAGAGGGGAATCCCAGCTGGAATTCCCCCAGCCGGCATTCCAAGGGTTAAGCGCTGCCATTTCCGCGCCATTCCCGAGAAATCTCCGGGAACAAAATGGCAGCGCTTAACCCTTGGAATGCCGGTTGGGAGATCGGGAATTCCCGCCGGGAATTCCCAGCCTGGCTCCGTTTCCCGCCATTCCCCGCGGGAATTTCCCGCCCCCCTCCCCCTCCCCCCCCCCGCGATCCCACCGGGATTTTTCCCGATTTTCCCTAATTTTCTCCCCTAGGATTCATTCCCCGAGTTGGGAATTCCTTGAAATTCCCAACGGGATTTTTTTCTGCTTTTCCCAAATTTTTCCTCCTGGTGTCATTTCCCGAGTTGGGAATTCCCTGAAATTCCTGGGATTTCCTGCCCTGGGATCCTTTGGATTCCTGGGATTCCCAGCAGGATTTTCCCACCCCCCTCCCCTCCCCCCGGATTATCCAGGGCTGGGAATTCCCAGAGTTTGTCCCAAATCCCTCGGGAATTATCCAAAGGTTCCTCCAGAGCTGGAAAAAAATTTGGGATCAAACCCCTGGAGCAGCTCCAGGAATTCCAACCCGGGAATTTCGGAGCTTCCCAGATGGAATTTTATCCAAGGGAAGGAAAATTTTGGGAGAAATTTTGTGGAATTCCCACAAGAATTTGGGGAAAATCATCTTCAAATTCCTGTTCCTGGAAATTTGGAGCTCCAAAGGCTCAGGAAAAGCAGGAAAGGAGAACCCCAAAATTTTTCCACTGGAGTGGGAAAAATGGGGAACAGAGACTGCCTGGAAAAATCCAGGGGGAATTCCTGGAATTTTGGGAGAATTCCTGGGGATTTCCTGGAATTTCTGTCAAATTCCAGGTGAATTTTCCCTGGGGGGAGCTGGAATTCAGGGAGGAATTTGCAGGATTTTATGGGAATTTTGGGAATTCTCTGGTTTCACCAGATCAAAGCCAGGAAAATTCCTGAAAAATTCCTCTTTTCCCACGGGAATTATTCCCAAATTTTTCCCAGCTGGAATATTCAGGACACAAGGACTGAGATTCCCTGGCTGGGATTTTTTGGGAATGCAGAGAGGAAATCCAGGAGCCGAATTCCCAACTTTTCTTGGGATTTTCCAAGCAAATAATCCCATTATTAATTAATCATTAATAAATAATTAATTAATCATTAATTAATCCTTTCTCCACTGTTGATCTTCCATTCCAAATTCCTCCTTTAAGGGGAAAAATTCCAAGGTTTATTTCTTGGGAAGAGACTGAAATATTCCCGGGCTAATTTAAATATTCATAAGATCATCCACATATTCATGAATTAATTTAAATATTCCTGAATAAATTTGAATATTAATGAGAACTGCAATCGGATCTTTCCCAATTAATTCCTCATTAAGGAGGGAATTTCCACCCTTAAATGTTCCCATTTTCCAGCCGGGAATGGGGAAATTCCAGGCTGGGAATTCCTTGGAGTTGGGATTCCAGAGATTCCAGCCAGGAATTCCCTCCCCAGCAGGATCAGCCCAGAGAAAAGCAGGAAAAGCAGCAGCAGAATCGGAATTCCCGAGGAATTTTCTTATTTTTCCACCAGAATTCCCCAATTTTTCAAAAAGGAATTTCCTGGGAATTCCAGAGCCAGAGGATGCCGAGAAAATCCCGGCCTTTTCCCAGGACAATCCTCTCCCTATCCCGGGAATTCTGGAGCCAAAGGATCCTGGGACATTCCCATTCTTTTCCTGGGACAATCCCAATCCCATTCTCATCCTGGGATCCCCCTTCCTTATCCCAGGAATTCCAGAACCAGAGGATTCCAGGACATTCCCATTCCCACCCTGGGATCCCATCAGAGCCAGAGGACCCCAGGACATTCCCATTCTTTTCCTGGGAACCCCCTTTAGATTCCTGGGAATTCTGGAGCCACAGGATCCGGGACAATCCCAACCCCTTCCCTTTCCCAGGAATTCCAGAACCATAGGATCCCGGGACAATCCCAGCCCTTTCCTGGGACAATCCTTTCCATATCCCAGGAATTCCAGAACCAAAGGATCCCAGGACAATCTCTTCCCTTTCCCAGGAATTCCAGAACCAGAGGATCCCAGGACAATCCCATTCCCATCCTGGGATCCCCCTTCCCTTTCCCGGGAATTCCAGGCTTGAAGGATCCCCGGGCCCAGGGCGGGATCAGGGTGGATCCACCCCAGGAGAAATCCCGGAATTCCTGCAGGGAGAAATCCTGGAATTCCTGTGGGGAGAGGGAAACCTGCACAGGTGAGACCAGGACAGGGGGGAGGGGACAGGGGGGAGGGGACAGGTGACATCTCCAGGGGGCAGGTGAGAACCCAACAGGTGAGACCTGAGCAGGTGAGAACCTCCCCAGGTAAACAGGTGGGGGGGTGGGGGGGAGAACCTGCACAGGTGGGACCAGGACAGGTGAGACCAGGACAGGTGAGACCTGCATGGGACAGGTGAGAGGGGACAGGGGGGAGGGGACAGGTGGGACCTGCATGGGACAGGTGAGACCAGGACAGGTGGGACCTGCATGGGACAGGTGGGACCAGGACAGGTGAGAGGGGACAGGGGGGAGGTGACAGGGGGGACCTGCATGGGACAGGTGGGACCAGGACAGGACAGGTCAGGTGGGGACAGGACAGGTGAGACCTGCACAGGACAGGGGAGCACTGACACAGGTGAGGGTCTACAATGGAGAACACCTGCCCAGGTGAGCCCAGCCCAGGTGAGAGCCCAGCCCAGGTGAGAGCCCAGCCCAGGTGAGAGCCCAGCCCAGGTGAGCCCAGCCCAGGTGAGTCCAGCCCAGGTGAGTCCAGCCCAGGTGAGCCCAGCCCAGGTGAGAGCCCAGCCCAGGTGAGAGCCCAGCCCAGGTAAGCCCAGCCCAGGTGAGAGCCCAGCCCAGGTGAGAGCCCAGCCCAGGTGAGCCCAGCCCAGGTGAGCCCAGCCTCACCTCCTCCCTGAGCACTCCCAGCTCCAAACCCTTCCCAAATCCCAAAATCCCCCAAATCCCCAATCCCACCCCCACAGGAAAATCCCAGCAGGAATTCCAGGAGCTCTGGATCCTCTGGAATTCCCCAATCCCTTGGAAAATCCGGGAGATTTCCTCAGGTATCGGCTCAAACCCCTCGGGAATTCCTGGGGATTTTTGGGAAAGCTCCAGGAGAAAATTCCAGGCCTGTGTGGCACAGCAGAGATTCCCCATCCCATCAAATTCCCACCAAATTCCCGGGAATTCCCGGGAATTCCCAGCTCCTACCTGTCAGGGAAGGTCATGGGGTCCCGCCGGGATGAGCCGGAGCCGAGGATCCTGTGGGAACAGAGGGGTGAGAATTCTGGGAATTCCCACATTCCCGAGGGAGGCAGCTGGGGTTTGGGAATGCTGGGATTTGGGAATGCTGGGGTTTGGGAATCCCACAAGGATGGCTCCACCATGAAAATCAGGAATATCAGCACGGCCCCACCCCGGGATTTGGGAATCCCAAAGTACAACACAATCCTGGGAATGGGGATTTGGGAATTCTGATTCATCCCACGAATTTTCCAGGCCCTGAAATCCATGGAATTCCCAGATTTCCTGTCATTCCCAGATTTCCCATCATTACCGGTTTCCATCCATGGAATTCCCAGACTTCCCATCATTCCCAGACTTCCATCCATGGAATTCCCACTTTTCCCATCATTCCCAGATTTCCATCCATGGAATTCCCACTTTTCCCATCATTCCCAGATTTCCCATCCATGGAATTCCCACTTTTCCCATAATTTCCAATTTCCATCCATGGAATTCCCAGATTTCCCATCATTCCCAGATTTCCATCCATGGAATTCCCAGATTTCCATCCATGGAATTCCCAGATTTCCATCCATGGAATTCCCAGATTTCCTGTCATTCCCAGACTTCCATTTATGAAATTCCCAGATTTCCCATCATTCCCAGATTTCCCATCATTCCCAGATTCCCATTCATGGAATTCCCAGATTTCCCATCATTCCCAGTTTCCATCCATGGAATTCCCAGATTTCCCATCATTCCCAGATTTCCCATCATTCCCAGTTTTTCTGGGCCGGGAGCAGCTCCCGGAGCCTTTGGCCATTCCCGGTTTTTTCCGGCTGCTCCGGCCCCGTGATCCCGGGAATTCCAGGAGGAATTAGCGGAGCTCACCCGGAGCTGGTGGTGGTTAAGAGGATCTGGGAAAATCCCAGGAAATCCTTTGGAATTCGGAGCCGCCCCGGCCGCTTCTCCCAGAGTTTGGGAAGCTCAGAAGATCCAGGAAAGCTGGAATTCCTTGGATTTCACTGGGAATTCCTGGAATTCTGGAATTCCAGCTGTGTTAGGGCTGGGGATTCTCAGGAAGGAACCCCCAGTTGGATCAGGAGTGGGAAAATCCTGGAAAAGTTTGGGATTTGTGGGAAAAACTGGAGAGGGAGCAGCAGGGAATTTCTGGGAATAACCTGAAAAAACCTGGGAATGTCCCTGCCTGATCCCTGAGCTCCTTCCCAGCCCAAAGCATCCCAGAATTCCATAAATCCATGGGAAAAGAGGGATTTATTCCCTGTTGGGATTCATCTCTTTGGAATTTCATCCCTGATTTGGATCTGGAATTTTGGGATTTGAAACATTCCCAGAACAGCCCAACTTCCTTCATTCCCAACTTCCCATCACTCCCAGCTTTCCATCACTCCCAGCTTTCCAGCATTCCCAGTTTTCCAGCATTCCCAACTTTCAGCCCCATTCTTGCTGATTCCAATTCCAGCCTCTTTCCCAGAGATCCCTGACAGATCCCAGCCCCTTTCCCAAATTCCCAGGCACATTCCAGCCCCTTTCCAGCTCATCCCTAACACCTTTCAACCCCTTTCCCAAAATCCAAGGGATTTTGCCACTTCCCCCTCCTCTCCCAAATTCCCAGGCACATTCCAGCCCCTTTCCTGGTGATCACGGGATGATCCCAGCCCTTTCCCAAAATCCACAGCAGATCCCACTCCCTTTCCCAAGATCCCAGGCCAATTCCAGCCCT
>NC_066341.1:1557461-1591261 GCF_022539315.1 Serinus canaria | reverse complement strand
AAAACGTGCTGGATCCCAGCCCTGCAGAGCTGGGAATGATCTGGGAATGCTGTGGGCATTCCAGGCAGGAAAATTCCAGTGCTGGATCCCAGCCCTGGAGAGCTGGGAATTGCAGGAAGGAAAATTCCTGGGGAAAACTCTGCTGGATCCCAGCCCTGGAGAGACAGGAATATCCTGGGAATGTTCTGGGCATTCCAGGCAGGAATTCCACAGCTGGATCCAGCTCTGAGTGGAGCTGGAGAGACAGGAATATCCTGGGAATGTTCTGGGCATTCCAGGCAGGAATTCCACAGCTGGATCCTGCTCTGAGTGGGGCTGGAGAGACAGGAATGTTCTGGGCATTCCAGGCAGGAATCCCACAGCTGGATCCAGCTCTCTGTGGAGTTGGAGAGCCAGGGAATGTTCTGGGAATGCCCCGGGGATGCTGTGAGCATTCCAGGCAGGAATCCCCAGCTGGATCCATCTCTGAGTAGGGCTGGAGAGCCAGGGAATGTTCTGGGAATGATCTGGGAATGTTCTGGGCATTCCAGGCAGGAATCCCCCAGCTGGATCCATCTCTGAATGGAGCTGGAGAGCCAGGAATGCCCCGGGGATGCCCTGGGGATGCTGTGAGCATTCCAGGCAGGAATTCCACAGCTGGATCCAGCTCTGAGCAGGGCTGGAGAGCCAGGGAATGTTCTGGGAATGTTCTGGGTGTGTTCTGGGCATTCCAGGCAGGAATCCCCCAGCTGGATCCATCTCTGAATGGAGCTGGAGAGCCAGGAATGCCCCGGGGATGCCCTGGGGATGCTGTGAGCATTCCAGGCAGGAATTCCACAGCTGGATCCAGCTCTGAGCAGGGCTGGAGAGCCAGGGAATGTTCTGGGAATGCCCCGGGGATGCTGTGAGCATTCCAGGCAGGAATTCCCCAGCTGCTCCCCTGTTTGCAGGTTCCTGTACGAGCCCCACAGCAGAGGGCACCGCTACTACCGCCAGAAGCTGGAGGAGTTCCGCCGGGCCCGGGCTGCCCCCGGGGGCTCCCCTTTTCCCGGGAATTCTCCTTTTCCCTCCGGAGAATCCGGCCTCAAACGGAAAAGCAGCCCCGAGGCTTCTCCCTCCCCTCTGTGCTTCCCCCCTCTCCCGGTTCCCTCCCCTCTCCCTCTCCCCATTCCCGTCCTGCCTCCTCTGCCTCTCCCCGTTCCCTCTCCCGTTGTTCCCGCCGCCTCTTCCCGTTCCTTCGGCCTCTCCTGCCCCCTCCTCATCCTCCACCTCCCCTCCGGATCAGCTGGCCCCAAGCCCGGCCCCAATCCCCAATCCAGCCGTGACCCCAAATCCAGCTGCAATCCCAAATCTTGCCACGACCCCGAATCCGTCCGTGACCCCAAATCCCGCTCCGGGCAGCACCAAAAAGAAGAGGAAGAGCCGGTGGGGGCCGGAGGAGGAAAAGGTGGAATTGCCTCTCCCCCAGCTGGTGCAGCAGCTGGATTCTCCCTCTCCCCTCTCAGGTGAGTGGGATTGGCTTTTCCTGGGAATTTCGTGGCTCCAGACTCATTTTTTATTTCCTGGATCAAGTTTTCTGCTGTCAATCCCATTTTTTCCCCTGTGGTTTTATTTTCCCTTCGCTCCGTGGGAATTACAAACAGAATTCCTTTTTTTTTTTTTTTTCCCCCACCCTTTTCTTCCCTTTCCTTCCCTCTCTTGAGATTTTTCCCATCTCCCAGATTTTTCCAAAGGTTTTTCCCTGTTTTTTTTACCTGCAGTTCAGGACCTGAAGGGTCTGGGGTACGAGAAGGGCAAACCCGTGGGACTGGTGGGAGTCACGGAGCTCTCGGAGGCCCAGAAGAAGCAGCTGAAGGAGCAGCAGGAGGTGAATCCCAAAAACCCTTCCTGAATTCCCTCCTGTGGGAATAACAAAGGTTTTCCATCTGGGATTCCCTGGGAACAGCGTGGAGCTGGAATCAGCAGGAATAACTTTGGGAATAAGGACCTTTCCAGCCATAAAATCCCAAATCCCAAAGGAGCTTTACTGGGGACAAATCCCATTTTTTCCTGGGGACAAATCCCATTTTTTCCTGGGGACAAATCCCATTTTTTCCTGGGGACAAATCCCATTTTTCCCAGGACAAACCCCATTTTTCCCAGGACAAATCCCATTTTTCCAGCCTGAACCCCGTTTCTCTCGGGACAAGCCCCGTTTCTGCCAGGACAAACCCCATTTTTCCAGCCTGAATCCCATTTTCCCCAGGACAAATCCCATTTTTTCCAGCCTAAATCCCATTTTTTCCAGCCTGAATCCCATTTTCCCCAGGACAAACCCCATTTTTCCCAGGACAAATCCCATTTTTCCCAGGACGAACCCCGATTTTTCCCAGGACGAACCCCATTTTTCCCAGGACAAACCCCATTTTCCCGGAACCCCATTTTCCGACAACCCATTTCCCAGGACAACCCCAGTTTCCACCCGACCCATTTCCACCCTGAATCCCATTTTTCCCCAGGACAAATCCCATTTTTCCCCAGGACAAATCCCATTTTTCCACCCTGAATCCTGTTTCCCCCAGGACAAACCCCATTTTCCCCAGGACAAACCCCATATTTCCCAGGACAAACCCCATTTTTCCCAGGACAAACCCCATTTTTCCAGCCTGAATCCCATTTTCCCCAGGACAAACCCCATATTTCCCAGGACAAACCCCCTTTTCCCAGCCCGAACCCCGTTTCCCGTGGCAGATGCAGCAGATGTACGACATGATCATGAAGCACAAGCGAGCCATGCAGGAGATGCAGCTGCTGTGGGAGCGGGCGCTGCAGCAGCACCAGCACGGCTACGACAGCGACGAGGAGGTGGACAGCGAGCTGGGCACCTGGGAGCACCGCCTGCGCCGCATGGAGATGGACAAGACACGGGGTGGGTGGCACTGGGAATTCCAGAGGGGAATTCTGTCCCTGGGTGGGTGGGATTGGGAATTCCAGAGAGGGAATTGCATCCCTGTCCTGCGAGCTGGGCACCTGGGAGCACTGCCTGCGCCGCATGGAGATGGACAAGACACGGGGTGGGTGGCACTGGGAATTCCAGAGGGGAATTCTGTCCCTGGGTGGGTGGGACTGGGAATTCCAGAGAGGGAATTGCACCCCTGGGTGGGTGGGACTGGGAATTCCAGAGGGGAATTGCACCCCTGGGTGGGTGGGATTGGGAATTCCAGAGAGGGAATTGCATCCCTGTCCTGCGAGCTGGGCACCGCCTGCGCCGCATGGAGATGGACAAGACACGGGGTGGGTGGGATTGGGCATTCCGGAGGGGAATTCCATCCCTAGGGAGCACCTGGGTGGGTGGGACTGGGAATTCCAGATAGGAATTCCATCCCTAGGGAGATGGACAAGACTTGAGGTGGGTGGGACTGGGAATTCCAGAGGGAATTCCATCCCTGGGAGCACCGCCTGCGCCGCATGGAGATGGACAAGACACGGGGTGGGTGGCACTGGGAATTCCAGAGGGAATTCCATCCCTGGGTGGGTGGGACTGGGCATTCCAGAGGGGGAATTGCACCCCTGGGTGGGTGGGACTGGGAATTCCAGAGGGGGAATTGCATCCCTGGGGAGATGGACAAGACCTGGGGTGAGTGGGACTGGGCATTCCAGAGGTGGAATTCCATCCCTATCCTGCTGGATTGGGAGCTGTAGGTTCCATCCCTCCTGGGATGCTCCACAAATCCCAAGGGATGCTCCATGGTTTTTCAGGGATCTCGCTGTGCATTCCTGGGAAGTTTTGTGCTCCAGAATCCTCCTGGAATCCAAATGCCCCTGAAATCCCAAGGGATTTTCCATGGGCGTGGTTCTCTCCGTGGTTCTCTTGCATTCCTGGGATGTTTTGTGCTCCAGAACTCCCCTGAAATCCCCGGCATGCTGCACAAATCCCAATGGATTCTCCATGATTTCTCAACCTGGGGATCTCACACATCCCTGGGATGCTCCAGGAATCCCAAGGGATTTTCCATGACCTGGGTGTTGTCCTGCTTTTCCAGAGTGGGCAGAGCAGCTGACCCAGATGGGCCGAGGGAAACATTTCATCGGGGATTTCCTCCCGCCCGACGAGCTGGAAAAGTTCATGGAGACCTTCAAGGCCCTCAAGGTGAGGATTCCTGGGATTCTGGGAATGCTCCAGTCTCATCCCACAGCCGGGAATTCCTCCAGGTCTCCTTGCTCCATTCCTGCAGGGAAAAACAAGGATCAGATTCCCACTGTTAGCACGGAAATGGGGCAATATTTGGGAAAAATTCCTTGCCCAGGAGGGAATGGGGTGGAATTCCCAAAGGATCCGTGGCTGCTTCATCCCTGGGAATGTCCAAGGAATGTTGGGAGCATCCTGGGATCATGGGAAGCGTCCCTGCCCGTGGGACTGGATGGGCTTTAAGGTCTCTTTCCACTCTGGAATTCCATAATTTGGGATTTTTCTGGAATTCCAGACAAACCTCCCCACTTGGTTCCTCTTTGGGGTCAGTGAGTACCAAGCTGGGAAAACAATGGAATTTTGGGAATGGTGCCAACTCCAGCACCTTCCAGTCCTTCCCAAACCCTGGGATTCCTGGAAGCTGCCTCATCCCTGTTTTCCTGACATTCCCTGGGATTCAGCCTTGGGAAAGAACCAGATCTGAGGCTGGATCCAGGGAACAATTCAGAATTCCAGAGCTGTTGTTGGAATCCGGGGGAAATCCTGGCAGTTCTTTCCCAAAATCCCAGTTTGGGGGTGGGTGAAGCTGCTTTTCCCGTGACACATGGAATATAAAATTCCCTTTTTTCCTGGTTTTTCCCACTGCAGGAGGGCCGGGAGCCGGATTATTCCGAGTACAAGGAATTCAAGCTGACGGTGGAAAACATCGGATACCAAATGCTGATGAAAATGGGATGGAAGGAAGGAGAGGGATTGGGATCCGATGGGCAGGGAATTAAAA
Source organism: Serinus canaria (assembly GCF_022539315.1). Classification (NCBI taxonomy): domain Eukaryota; kingdom Metazoa; phylum Chordata; class Aves; order Passeriformes; family Fringillidae; genus Serinus; species Serinus canaria. The sequence goes on along the minus strand of NC_066341.1, from coordinate 1,586,333 downwards.
ACCCTGTCAGCAAGTGAGTGTCCCTGTGGATTATTCCTTCCTTTTTCCTGCTGGAATTCCTGCTGGAATCGCAGCCCAGCTGGGATTTCTCACCCGAGCATGGAAAATTCAGCCCAGGAAAAAAAAATTCCTGATCTTTTTGGATTTTTCTTCTGGATTTGTGGCTGTAGCTGGAATTGTCTGAGCCCTCAAATCCTGAATTTCTGACCCAAATCTCCATAGGGAAGTGCAGCTCTGAGAATTCCTGTCTGCACCTCCCCTCTCCCAGGAATAAATCCTTAAAATCAGAAATTCCTGGGAATATTTGCTCGCCTTGGAGTCATAAAGTCATGGAAATATAAAAAAAAAAACTGTGGGAAGCACATCCAGGGGAGAATATTCCAGCCGGGATCAGAGCTTTGTGTGATCCTACGAGTCTTGGTTTCATTCCATGGCCAGAAATGTTGGGATCAGATCCCACTTTTGGTATTCCAGAGGGGTTTTTAGGTGGATCAGCTTCCATCCAAATTCCCAGGGATTTGGGAAATTAATCCAATCCCTGCTTCCATCCAATTCCCAGGGATTTGGGAAATGAATCCAATCCCTGCTTCCATCCAAATTCCCAGGGATTTGGGATGAATCCAATCCCTGCTTCCATCCAAATTCCCAGGGATTTGGGAAGGAAACCAACCCCTGCTTCCATCCAATTCCCAGGGATTTGGGAAATGAAACCAATCCCTGCTTCCATCCAAATTCCCAGGGATTTGGGATGGAAACCAATCCCTGCTTCCATCCAGATTCCCAGGGATTTGGGATAGGAAACCAATCCCTGCTTCCATCCAGCACCAAACCCTGAGGATCTAGGAAGGAGATCCAGGGAGGTCCCGGGGGCAGGATTCCCATGGGAATTCCCGGTGGGGGGGTGTCTGACCGCGCCATTCCCGAATTTCCGCAGGGGCACCACCACCATGGACGGGGCGGGGTTCGGGATCGAGCGCCCGGCGGAGCTGACCAAGGAGGACGACGAGTACGAGGCCTTCCGCAAGCGCATGATGCTGGCCTACCGCTTCCGGCCCAACCCCCTGGTACGGGATAACAGGATAACGGGATTGGGATAACGGGATTGGGATTGGGATCACGGGATTGGGGTCAGTGCTGGCCTACCGCTTCCGGCCCAACCCCCTGGTACGGGATAACGGGAAAACGGGATTGGGATAACGGGATTGGGATTGGGATCACGGGATTGGGGTCATGCTGGCCTACCGCTTCCGGCCCAACCCCCTGGTACGGGATAACGGGATAACGGGATTGGGATTGGGATCACGGGATTGGGGTCAGTGCTGGCCTACCGCTTCCGGCCCAACCCCCTGGTACGGGATAACGGGATAACGGGATTGGGATCATGGGATTGGGGTCAGTGCTGGCCTACCGCTTCCGGCCCAACCCCCTGGTACGGGATAACGGGAATGGGATTGGGATCAGTGCTGGCCTACCGCTTCCGGCCCAACCCCCTGGTACGGGATAACGGGATTGGAATTGGGATAACAGGGATTGGGGTCAGTGCTGGGCCTACCGCTTCCGGCCCAACCCCCTGGTACGGGATAACGGATAACGGGATTGGGATAACGGGATTGGGATATCTGGATTGGGGTCAGTGCTGGCCTACCGCTTCCGGCCCAACCCCCTAGTACGGGATAACGGGAATGGGATTGGGATCAGTGCTGGCCTACCGCTTCCGGCCCAACCCCCTGGTACGGGATAACGGGATTGGGATAACGAGATTGGGGTCAGTGCTGGCCTACCGCTTCCGGCCCAACCCCCTGGTACGGGATAACGGGATTGGGATAACGAGAGGATAACGGATTGGGATTGGATCGGGATGGGTCAGTGCTGGCCTACCGCTTCCGGCCCAACCCCCTGGTATGGGATAACGGGATTGGGATAACGGGATTGGGGTCAGTGCTGGCCTACCGCTTCCAGCCCAACCCCCTGGTACGGGATAACGGGATAACGGGATTGGGATAACGGGATTGGGATTGGGATCATGGGATTGGGGTCAGTGCTGGCCTACCGCTTCCGGCCCAACCCCCTGGTACGGGATTGGGATAACGGGATTGGGATTGGGATCATGGGAGTGGGATTGGGGTCAGTGCTGGCCTACCACTTCCAGCCCAACCCCCTGGTATGGGATTGGGATAATGGGATTGGGATTGGGATCATGGGAATGGGATTGGGATCAGTGCTGGCCTACCGCTTCCGGCCCAACCCCCTGGTATGGGAATGGGATAATGGGATTGGGATTGGGATCATGGGAATGGGATTGGGATCAGTGCTGGCCTACCGCTTCCGGCCCAACCCCCTGGTATGGGAATGGGATTGGGATATTTGGATTGGGATCGATGAGTACGAGGCCTTCCGCAAGCACATGATGCTGGTACGGGAATGGGATAATGGGAATGGGACTGGGGTCATGGGAATGGGATCAGGATTGTGGGAATTGGGGTCAAGGCTGGCAGACCGCTTCCAGCCCAACCCACTGGATCACGGGAATGGGATTGGGATAGCAGGAATGGGATAGTGGGAATGGGATGGGGTTAATGCTGGTGTATGGCTCCCACTGCTAGGGGAGAATTGGGATCATGGGAATTGGGATGGGATCCATGGGAATTGGGATGGGATGGATTGAGTGGAGGTGGGAATGGCAATGAGCCAGTGATGAGGGAGAGTCCCAGGAATGGGGCAGGGATGGATCCCTGGAATGGGATTGTCCCAAAGCCAGGCAGGCACGGGGACAAATCCCTGGAATCTCCAGTGCAGCTCTGGGAATGTTGGCAGCTGGGAAATTCCTCTGGGCTGGAATTCCTCTCCTCATCCTGAACCAAACCATCCTCCTGGAATTCCCTGGCTGCAGAATTCTCCTTCCCGTTTCTTTTCCCATTCAAATCCCAATTTTATTCCCAGTTAAACCCCTGCCAAGGGAAGCTTCTCCACGATTCCTTTGGAATTACCATTTTCCAGGGAACAAAACCAAGCCTGGATTTTCCCTTTCCAGCCAAACCTGCCTTAAATTTTGAGGAAAAAAAACCTGCAAAATGTCACATTCCAGTGGCTTTTCCCAGAGAATCCAGATGCTGATTTTTGGGATAAAATCCCCAATCCTGATGATTTTTCCATTGGTTTTTCTTTTTTCTCCCTACAGAACAACCCACGGCGACCTTACTACTGAGGAGGGCTTTTCCCAAAGGATTTCCTGGGAATTCTCATCCCAAACTTCATTATCCATCTCTTTTCTCCTGCTATTATCTGGCTTTTTTTTTTTTTTTTTTTTGGGAATCACAGCTCCTCCCTCCCCCATGGAAAAGCTTTCCCAGCTTTTTTTGGGGACATGGGGAGGGTTTGGAGCAGCCCCAAGAAATTCCCCAAGAGACCCCAATTCCAAGGAGTTTGGGATTTTTGGGAATGGCAGATCTTGTGCTGCTCCAGGAATTTGTGGGGGGGGTTCATTCCTTGATTTTTATCTTGGAATCCCAAATCCAAGAGATTTTTGGGGAATTTGGGGAACCAGTGCCTCCAGTTTTGCCTCTGGATGGGCGGATCTGGCCTGGATCCGTTGGGAATTCCAGGATTTGATGGATCCAGGGGGGGATTTATTCCCTTCCCAGGGATTTTGCCAACACCTCCTGTGCTTTGGGATGATGGAGACCCAAAATTCCGAAGCCACGCTTTGGAAAAATCCAACAAAATTCCAGCACCACGCTTGGGAAAAATCCAGTTGGATTTTGTTGTCCTAAAAATGGGAAAAAAGAGAAAAAAGAAAAAACTCTGGAAATGCAAATTTTCTTCACAGAGTCTGTAAATAAAATCAAACTTGTTTGTTCCTTAGGTTTAATCCTTGGAATTTTTTGGGAAGAGAGGGATTTTTTCCTAGGGTGGGAGGCTGCCCTGGAAATGGCTTTTCCAAGGATTTTCAAGGGAAAAAAAAGCTGGATTTGGTTCCTTTTTTGGGATACTTGATGTGGTTCTTTGCTAATTTTATTAATTACGGAGTCGAGGGCTTGGCTTTTAATTAAAACCATTCCAGGGGGAGGGGGGAGGGTGGGGTTATCCAGGGAAAATCCAAAATCTGCGAGCCTGGAGCCCCGGGATCCCCTCTGTGTCCCCCTGTCCTTCCTCCCAGGACCTCTGTCCTTCCCTGGATCCCAAATCCCAGTCCTGGATCTTGTCCCCAATCCCGGTCTCAGATCCCAGTCCCTCCCTGGATTCCAGTCCCAGATCCCATTCCTGATCCCAGTCCCAGGTCCCAGTCCTTCCCCAGGTCCCATTCCTGATCCCAGTCCTTCCCTGGATCCCATTCCTGATCCCAGTCCCAGATCCCATTCCTGATCCCAGATCCCATTCCCGATCCCATGCCTGATCCCAGTCCTGTATCCCAGTCCCTTCCTGGATCCCATTCCTGATCTCAGATCCCAGTCCTGGATCCCATGCCTGATCCCAGTCCTGTATCCCATTCCTGATCCCACATCCCATTCTCGGATCCCATTCTCAGATCCCAGTCCCTCCCTGGATCCCATTCTTGGATCCCATTCTCGGATCCCAGTCTCGGATCCCATTCTCGGATCCCAGTCTCGGATCCCATTCCCCATCCCAGTCTCGGATCCCATTCCCCATCCCAGTCCCAATCCCATTGCTGATCCCGATCCCAGTCCCGGATCCCATTCCCCATCCCAGTCTCGGATCCCATTCCCGATCCCAGTCCCAATCCCATTCCTGATCCCGATCCCATTCCCGATCCCAGTCTCGGATCTCATTCCCCATCCCAGTCTCGGATCCCATTCCCGATCCCAGTCCCAATCCCATTCCTGATCCCGATCCCATTCTCGGATCCCATTCCCGATCCCATTCCCGATCCCAGTCCTTCCCCCCACCCCACCCTTCCTCATTCCCAGGACTCCTTTCCTCCCTTCCATGCTCCCCCTGTCCCTCCCCTGTGCCCCTGTCTGTCTGTCTGTCCTTCCGTCTGTCCGTCCCGCCGCGGTCCCTGTGCCTCCGTGTGGCGGCTCTGTGGCTTTAAGGGTCTGTCTGTCCGTCCGTCCGTCCCGCCGCGGTCCTTGTGTCGCCGTGTGGCGGCTCTGTGGCTTAGGGCGTCGCGTCCGCCGCGGCCTGTGCCTCCGTGTGGGCTCGTGCTTTAAGGGTCTGTCTCCGCGTCCGTCCGCGGTCCTGTGCCCTGCGGGCCTGGCAGGGTCGCGTCTGTGTCGTCCGTCGTCCGCCGCGGTCCCTCCGTCGGCGGCTCTGTGGCTTTAAGGGCGCTGCCCGGGCCGGTCCCGGGGCCGAAGTCCGCGGGCCCGGTGCTGGCGGCGGGGCCGGGATGCAGCTCCCGGCGGGCACGGCCGCCCTGGCCGCCCCCCTGCTCGCCCTCCCGGTGGCCTTCGGTGTCAGCGCTGTCACCTCCCTGGAGTGAGTGGGGAGCGGGGGGACCCCCGGGAACGGGGAGAGACCCCGGGAGTGGGAAACGGGAATGGGGAACGGGGAGAGACACTGGGAATGGGGAGTGGGGATCGGGAGAGACCCCGGGAATGGGGAACGGGGAGAGACCCCCGGGAATGGGGAGTGGGGACCGGGAGAGACCCCGGAATGGGGAACGGGGAGAGACCCCCGGGAATGGGGAGTGGGGACCGGGAGAGACCCCGGGAATGGGGAACGGGGAGAGACACCAGGAGCGGGAAGTGGGGACTGGGAGAGACCCATGGCACCGGGAGAGACCCCCGGGAATGGGGAGTGGGGACGGGGAGAGACCCCCGGGAATGAGGAACGAGAATGGGGAACGGGAGAGACCCCCGAGAATGGGGAGAGACCCCGGGAATGGGGAACGGGAGTGGATGTGGGGGGGGATCCCCGGGAACAGGGAACGGGAAAGACCCCCGGGAATGTGGAACGGGGAGTGGGGACCGAGAGGACCCCGCCTGGGATTGGGAATGGGGAATGAACAGGAACGGGACGCGGTTCCTGCCCGGGGGAGGGGGGTTGGGGTCTCTCCTGGATCTGGGAATCCAGTCCGGGCCGGGGGCTGGGTCCATCCTGGATCAGAGGATCCGGTCGGATCAGGTGCCTCGATCCAAGTGATCCCATGGGAAGGCGGCTGCAGGTGGGGTCTTCCCGCTGGGTTTCAATCCCCTCGTGAATTCAGGCTCTCCCGTAGAGCCAATCCGGAATCGTGATTCCCGGCCTGGACCAAAAACACTCCCTGCTCCTCCCGGGGTGTCCCCGCTGTCGCTGACGTGTCCCCACCGCTGTCACCGCTGTCACCGCGCGCCGCTTTCGCTTTGCCCGTCCGCAATTCCCGATCCGGGGCTGCGGGAGCGGCTCCCGGCGATCCCGGTGCACAAATCGGGGTTTGGGTCTCCTCTGGGGCTTTGCCACCGCCAGGGGACCCCAGTGGGGCTGCTCCGGCCCCATTCCCATTCCCAGTCCCTGCTGGGATCACACCCACCCTTCTTTTGGGATTTCATCTATCCCAATCCCTGCTGGGATGTCCCAACCTCTCTTCCTTTGGGATTTTCCGATTCCAAATCCCTGTTGAGATTCCATCCTTCTTTTGGGATTCACCCGTAGGATTTGCCCCCTTTGGAATTCAACCCTTGGGATTTCCCCCCTTTTGAGATTCACCCCTGGGATTTGCCCCCTTTTGGGATTTTCCCCCTTTGGGGATTAATCCCCTGGGATTTGCCCCCTTTAGGGTTTGCCCCCTTTTGGGATTCAACCCTTGGGATTTGCCCCCTTTTGGGATTCTCCCACTGAGATTTTCCCCCTTTTTTGGGGTTTCCCTCCCCCTGGGATTTCCCCCCTTTTGAGATTCACCCCTGGGATTTGCCCCCTTTTGGGATTTTCCCCCTTTTGGGATTAATCCCCTGGGATTTGCCCCCTTTTGGGATTCACCCCTGGGATTTGCCCCCTTTTGGGATTCACCCCTGGGATTTGCCCCCTTTTGGGATTCACCCCTGGGATTTTCCCCCCTTTGGGATTCTCCCCCTGGGAGATTTGCCTCCTTTTGGGATTTGCCCCCTTTTGGATTTTGCTCCCTTTTGGGATTCACCCCCTGGGATTTGCCCCATTTAGGGTTTGCCCCCTTTAGGGTTCATCCCCTGGGATTTTCCCCCTTTTGGGATTCATCCCCTGGGATTTTCCCCCCTTTGGGATTCACCCCTGGGATTTGCCCCCTTTAGGGTTTGCCCCCTTTGGGATTCCCCCCCGGGGTCATTCCCAGATCCAGATCCCCCCTCCCCGAGCTGGGCTGTGGGGCCGATCCCAATCCCAAAGCTCAGCGGGACCGGCACTGTTTGCTGGGGTGGGGGCGGGGGTGGTGCCGGTGCTGCAGCGACCCCGATCCCACCGCAGCCCCCCGGCTCCAGCCCTGGCCACGGTCCTGCTGCTCCTCGGCCTCGTCACCCTCCTCATCCTCACCGGCGGCATCGGCCTCGTGCAGAACCCCTTGTTCTGTGGTGAGACCTGGGGGGATTTGGGGTCTGGGATTTGGGGGAAGAACCCCCTGTTCTGTGGTGAGACCTGGGGGGGATTTGGGGTTTAGGGGGAAGGACCCCCTGTTCTGTGGTGAGACCTGGGGGGGATTTGGGGTCTGGGGTTTGGGGGGAAGAACCCCCTGTTCTGTGGTGAGACCTGGGGGGGATTTGGGATTTCAGATTTGGGGGGAAGAACCCCCTGTTCTGTGGTGAGACCTGGGGGGATTTGGGGTTTCGGATTTGGGGGGAAGAACCCCCTGTTCTGTGGTGAGACCTGGGGGGATTTGGGGTTTGGGATTTGGGGGGAATCGGTGGGACTCAGAGCAAGGATTTGGGATCTGGGATTTGGGATCCAGGGGGAGCTGCAGGACCTGCTCAGAGCAGGAATGTGGGGTTTGGGGGACCCTGCAGGGAGCAGGAATGTGGGATTTGGGGTTTTGGGGGGGAGCAGGAATGTGGGATTTGGGATTTGGGGGTTTGGGGGAGCAGGACTGTAGGATTTGGGGGTCTGGGGACCCCGCTCGGAGCCCCCCTGCTCCCCGCAGTGCTCGTGGTGTTCTCCTTCGTGTCGGCCGTGGATTTGCTGATCGCGCTGGAGGAGGACGGGATCATCTCGGGCTTCACCGAGCTCTACGTGCGGGAGGTGCCGGCCCTGCCCCGCACACCCCACCCGCGGCTCCGGCACCCCCGCACCCCCGGTGTCACCCTCTGGGTGTCCCCACCGCCGGTGTGACCGGGAGTCCCCTCCCGGTGTGACTCCTGTGTCCCCACAGCCGGTGTAACCCCCCAGGTGTTGCCCGGTGTCCCCTCCCGGTGTGACCCGTGTCCCCTCCCGGTGTCGCCACCTCCCCGGTGTTGCCCGGTATCCCCTCCCGGTGTGACTCCTGTCCCCTCCCGGTGTCCCCACACCCGGTGTGACCCCTGTCCCCTCCCGGTGTGACTCCTGTCCCCTCCCGGTGTCCCCTGCCGGTGTCCCCTCCCGGTGTGACCCCTATTCCCTCCCGGTGTCCCCTCCCGGTGTCCCCTCCCGGTGTGACCCCTATTCCCTCTCGGTGTCGCCAGCCCCGGTGTCCCCTCCCGGTGTCCCCTCCCGGTGTCCCCACCCGGTGTGCCCCCTGTCCCCTCCCGGTGTGACCCGTGTCCCCTCCCGGTGTCCCCTCCCGGTGTCCCCACCCCCGGTGTGACCGGTGTCCTCCTCCCGGTGTCCCCTGCCGGTGTCCCCTCCCGGTGTGACCCCTATTCCCTCTCGGTGTCCCCTCCCGGTGTGACCCCTATTCCCTCTCGGTGTCGCCAGCCCCGGTGTCCCCTCCCGGTGTCCCCTCCCGGTGTCCCCTCCCGGTGTGACTCCTGTCCCCTCCCGGTGTCCCCACACCCGGTGTGCCCCCTGTCCCCTCCCGGTGTGACCCGTGTCCCCTCCCGGTGTCCCCTCCCGGTGTCCCCACCCCCGGTGTGACCGGTGTCCTCCTCCCGGTGTCCCCTGCCGGTGTCCCCTCCCTGTGTGACCTCTGTCCCCTCCCGGTATCCCCACCCCCGGTGTGACCGGTGTCCCCTCCCGGTGTCCCCTGCCGGTGTCCCCTCCCGCAGGGCGATCCCCACCTGCGCACGGCTCACGGGCTCCTCACCTGCTACTGGGACGGCTCCGTGCACTACGGGCTCTACCTGGCCATGGCCGGCGCCGCGGGGCTCAGGTGGGCGGGGGGCAACGGGGGAGAACCCCCGAATTCCTGAGGAGGGGGCGGCAGAATCCCAAATTCCTGAGGAGGGGGCGAGAACACCCGAATTCCTGAGGAGGGGGTTCAGGGGGCGGGAAAATCCCGAATTTTGAGGAGGGGGCTCGGGGGTGATCCAGGGGACCGTTGGAAAATCCAGAATTTTGAGGAGGGGGCTCTGGGATGATCCAGGGGTAGGGGGGATGTAAAATCCCGAATTTTGAGGAGGGGGCTCGGGGGCGATCCCTGGAGAAGGGGGGATGTAAAATCCCGTGATTTTGAGGAAGGGGCTCGGGGGTGATCCAGGGGACGGTTGAAAAATCCCGAATTTTGAGGAGGGGGCTGGGGGATGATCCAGGAGGAAGGGGGGGATATAAAATCCCCAATTTGAGGAGGGGTCTCCCGCTATCCCCGCAGGAAGAGCTACCGGGGGCTGGGTCTCTTCTGGCTGGGCTCGCTGCTGATGAGCGCCGTGGTTTTCCTGCTGGGCAACCTGATCGGTACGGCCCTGGGGAGGGGGCTGGGGCCGGGCCCGACCCCCCGGGAGGAGGAGGAGGAGGGGGAGGAAGGCTCCGTGCCCACCCCCTCGCGCTCTCTCCCGCAGGGAAATACAGCCACGAGCTGAGCCCGTCCTTCCTCCTCAACCTGCCCTACCTCCTCCTCCTCACCTGGACCGGCCGCCGGCTCTTCCAGCAGCCCCGGGCGCTGCCGAGCCTCAGCCCCGAGAAGGTGAGGAGGGAACGAGGGGGGATTTTGGGGTGATTTGGGGCCATTTGGGGGCGGCTCCTGCGCTCTCAGGGCTGCACCAGGGGGTGCGGACCCCAAAAATTCCCAATTTCCTCTCGCAGATTGAGGAGGAGCAGAGCAAACCCCTCTACCGGCGGCCCCAGGACCTGCTCCTCATCCTCATCCTCATCCTCACCGCAGCCTTCACCTTCTTCAGGGGGATGGTGAGGGCTTGGGGGGGCTCGGGGGGGTCCTGGGGGGTCTTGGGGGGTCCTGAAGGGGCTCAGGGTGGTCCTGGGGGGTCCTGGAAGGGGCTCAGAAGGCTCTTGGTGGGGATTTTGGGTGTTCTGGAGGGTCTTGGGGGGTCCTGGAGGGGGCTCAGGATGGTCCTGGAGGGGCTCAGGGTGGTCCTGGGGGGTCCTGGAAGGGGCTCAGAGGGCTCTTGGTGGGGATTTTGGGTGTTCTGGAGGGTCTTGGGGGGTCCTGGAGGGGGCTCAGGATGGTCCTGGAGGGGCTCAGGGTGGTCCTGGGGGCTCTTGGGGGGTCCTGGAAGGGGCTCGGAGGGCTCTTGGTGGGGATTTTGGGTGTTCTGGGGGGTCTCGAGATGGTCCTGAGGGGTCTTGGGGGGTCCTGGAAGCGGCTCAGGGAGCTCTTGGAGGGGCTTGAAGTGGTTTTGGAGGGTCTCAAGGGTCCCAGGGAGGGTTTGAGGGTCCTGGAGGATCTCGGGGGTCCCGGGGAGGCTTTGGAGGTCCCGGGGAGGGTTTGGGAGTCCTGGAGGATCTCGGGGTCCGGGAGGTTTGGGGGTCCGAGTTTGGAGTCCCGGGGATTTGGGGATCCCGGGAGGTTTGGGTCCCGGGGAGATTTGGGATCCCGGGAGGTTGAGGGTCCTGGAGGATCTCGGGGGTCCCGGGGAGGGTTTGGGGGTCCTGGAGGATCTCGGAGGTCCCAACGAGGATGTCGGGGGTCCCGGGGAGGATCCCCTGCCCTCGCCCACCCGTGCCCCCCCAGGTGGTCCTGGACTGCCCGGCCGATTCCTGCTTTGACTACACCTACCTGCACGAGCCTTACCTGCGCGACCCCGTGGGCTACCCCAAAGTGCAGGTGAGGGGTGGGGACAGCACGGGAGGGACCGGACCCCCCCTCCAGGTGCCACCAGAGCCACCAGGGGTGACGGTCTGGGTGTCCCTCAGATGCTGATCTACCTGTTCTACCTGCTGCCCTTCCTCCTGCTCGCCATCTACGGGCTGGCCCTGCCCGGCTGCTCCTGGCTGCCCGACTGGAGCCTGGTGTTCGCCGGAGCCGTGGCGCAGGTGGGCGGCCCCAAAATCCCGGGATTTGGGGCAAAAATCCCCAAAAGAGTGGCTCTGGAATCCCGGGATTTGGGGGGGAAAAAATCCCGAAAAGGATAGCCCAAATCCCGGGATTTGGGGGAAAAATCCCCAATAATACCCGAAATCCGGGTTTGGGAGATCCCGAAGGATAGCCTGAATCCCGGGATTGAGGTTGGGGGGGAAATCCCCAAATGGATAGCCCTGAAATCCCCGGATTTGGGGGGGGAAATCCCCAAAAGGATAGCCCAGAAATCCCGGGATTTGGGGGAAAAATCCCCAAAAAGATAGCCCAGAAATCCCGGGATTTGGGGGAAAAATCCCCAAAAGGATAGCCCTGAAATCCTGGGATCTGGGGGGAAAATCCCAAACCAGGCCACCCCAAAATCCCGGGATTTGGGGAAAAAAAATCCCAAACTGGGTGACCCTGAAATCCCGGGATTTGGGGGGGAAAACCCCAAACCGGGCAGCCCCAAAATCCCGGGATTTGCGGGGTAGATCCCGGCTTTGGAGGGGCAGAGTCCCAGCTGCAGCTGCAAGTGGAGCAGCTTGGCTGGCTGATAATTGCCTGGGCCTCGGTGGATTTGGACAGAGCCCGGGATTAGTGGGACAGAAATAGGATGGAGAGAGAGGCAAGGCTGGAGGAGGGATGGGCTGGAGCCAAAAACCCCTCTGAGGTTGGGATTTTGCACCTTTTAGGGCCGGAATTTGCCCACTTTGTGCCCGGGGTTTTGCACCTTTTAGGGCTGGAATTTGCCCACTTTGTGCCCGGGGTTTTGCACCTTTTAGGGCCGGAATTTGCCCACTTGTGCAGGAGCTTTGCACTTTTAGGCGGAATGCCCGTGCCCGGGTTTTGCACCTTTTAGGGCAGGAATTTGCCCACTTTGTGCCCGGGTTTTGCACCTTTAGGGGAATTTGCCATTGTGCCGGGTTTGCACCTTTTAGGGCCGGATTGCCCATTGTGCCGGGTTTTGACCTTTTGGCCGAATTGCCCACTTGTGCCGGGGTTTTGCACCTTTTAGGGCTGGAATTTGCCCTTTGTTAACGGGGTTTTGCACCTTTTAGGGCCGGAATTTGCCCAGTTTGTGACCGGGGTTTTGCACCTTTTAGTGCAGGGGCTTTGCACCCTTTGGGGCGGGGGATTCGCACCTTTTGGTGTCTCTCCCTTGTCACTCCCCCTGCCCATCCCGCTGTCCGCAGGCTCAGTTCGCTCACCTGGGCTCCTCGCTGCACTCCCGCACGCCCTTCCCGTACCAGACCCCCGAGGAGGTGCTCTGGACTTTTCTGCTCTCCAACGTCCTGTACGCGCTGGGCCCGCAGCTCCTGGCGCTGCGCTGCCTGCGCTCCCCGGCTTTCTTCCTCCCCCCGGCCAACCCGGGCCTGGCCCGCGCCAAAAAGTACCAGTGACGGGTCCTGCCCTGTCCCCCGGGACTGCTGGCACCACCCTGGGACTGCTGGCACCTCCCCGGGGCTTCCCGTCCCCACCCCGGGTCCTGCTGTCCCCACCCTGCCCGGTGCCTCTCGCCCCGCTCCGAGCGCTGCGAGCTGAGATGTCCCCAGGGGTGTCCCCAAGGGTGTCCCCAAGGATGGTCCGGTCCCCCAAAAGCTGTGGGGACCTCGGGATGCTCGGCGGGGACATCGCCGCAGTCACAGCCCCGCCCTGGTGTGGCTGGCGGGGGTCGCGGTCCCTTCCGGTGGGTCCCGGTTCAGTCCCGGTGCCCCGGCTCGGGGCTGGGAGGGTTCGGGGCTGGTGGCAGTGCCAGGGGGACGTTGGTGACAAAATAAAGGAGCCGAGGTTTGCTCCGAGCCCGTGTGCCCGCTGTGCCCAGCGAGGTCCCCCCGTGCCAGGCGGGGACACCGGGGCTGGGCCGGGGTCCCTGCGGGTGGCACGGTGCCCGCGGGTGGGCTCAGGGTGGGATTTTGGGGGGTGGTACCGGGTTTTTTGGGGGGGTGGGCACACGGCGGAGGGTGGTACCGGGATTTGGGGGTGGCACCCGCTGGGTGGGTGTGGGATTTTGTGGGGTGGGCACAGGGCAGAGGGTGGTACCGGGGTTTTTGGGGTGGCACCCGCCGGGTGGGTGCCCGGGCTGGGGCTGGGTGGGCACAGCCGCCCTTGCGGTGCCCGCAGCGGGGATTTACCGGATCCGGTTCCTCGTGCCCAGCGCGTTCCCCGCCCGCAGCCCGGCCCGGGGATCCCGGCGGTGCCGGGGGCTCCGGGGCGCACCGGGCGGGCCGGTGACCTTGGCGAGCAGCCGGTCCTGCGCAGCGCCGGCACCGGGGCAGGGCCGGGCCGAGCTCCCGGTGTCGCCCCCTACGCGGAGCCGCAGCGGCGGCACCGGCGGAGCTACCGGAGGAGGTACCGGCGGCACCGGCGTGCCCCTCCCGCGGGCCGGCACCGGGCACACGGTGAGTGCGGGGCTGCGGCCGCCGCTCCCTCGCTGCGAGGCGGGCGCGGGGCACCGGGACAGGACCCCCGGGACCGGGAGGGACGCGGCGGGCGGGGGTCGCTGGCTGGGTGGGGGGGGCGGCAGGAGCGGGGTCCCCCCCGCACTGCGCTGTCCCCTCCCGGGCACCGGAGTCCCGCAGCCCCGGGGCTGCCGCCGCAGTGTCCCGCACTGCAACACCGCACCGGGCCCCGGAGCGCCGCCACCGCCGCAGCCGCTGTCCCGACCGGCACCGGGACCCCGCGGGGCTGCCCCGCTCCTCCTGTCCCCGCACCGGCCACCGGAATGCCCGGGGGGGGGGTTTCCCACTCCTCCTGCCCCCACCGGGCACCGGGACCCCCGTTTGGGGGGAGGGGGTGCCCCGCTCCATCTGCCCGCGGACCGGGCACCGGGGCTGCCCTGCTCGCCCGCAGCCCGGGCTTGGCACCGGGACCACCGGGAGGGCTGCCCATCTCCCCCTGCCCCCCCGATAGGGCACCGGGACCCCCGGGGGAGCTGCCCCGCTTTTTGTGCCCCTCGAGCGGACCCCGAACCCCCGCACAGCGGCTGCCCCGCTCCCTTTGCCCCCGGAATCGCGCCGCGACCACCGGGAGGACTGCCCACCTCCCCCTGCCCCCCGATGGGGCACCGGGACCCTCAGGGGGGGCAGACCCAGAACCAGGCTGGCATTTGGGGCACCCCGAGAGCATCGCAGCCCCCCGAGGAGGGGGAGGCTCCTCCCGCTGCCCCCTCCGCGCTGTCCTTGGGGAGGGGGCGCTGCCGAGGGGTCTCGGTGGGCACCGCTGCCCGCTCCGTGCCCATCCGTTCCCTTTCCAGAGGTGCCATAAATAACTCGGGAGATCCGGCCCGCTGCGGCTGCCGTGGGATTTTCATCCCGCCCGGAAGCCCCGGGGCACGCCGAGCTCAGAACCGGGACCGGGGGGTCCCTACGGGCCTGGGGGGGCTCCGCGGTGGGGGTGGGCAGCGACTCACCCAGCCCCGCCCCACCCCCGCTTGGGCACGGCGTGGGTGGCAGCGGGTGCGGGCACCCCTGGGGCAGAGCGGGGGGTCCCCTCAGACTCGGGGGGTTTGGGGGGTGCTCAGGGCGCTGCTGTGCCCCCCCAGATGCGTCCCCAAAGCCCCTGGGCCGCTGGCCCCGCAGCGCTGCTGCTCCTGGCCGCCCTGGTGGGCACCGAGGCGCTGCCCAACGCCCGCGGCAGGAAGAAGGTGGTTCATGTGATGGGTGAGTGGGGGTCTGCCGTGAGGTCGGGAGGGGTTTGGGATGGGGGACAGCTCCTGCCGCCTTCGGGGGGTGGGTTTAATGCCATCAAAGCAGGGCCGGGGCTCTGATGTGTCCCCCGTGTCCCCTCAGTCCTGTGGGAGCCGTGCTGGGGTTATCCCGAGCTCTCCTTAGGGTTTGTAAAAAAAAAAGGGGAATTGCACCCAAAGGGTGACCCCACAGTCTCACCCTGCCCCTAAAAGCGGGGAATTCTTCCCATGTCCTCGCCCCCAAAAGTATGGCCCCACATCTCCATCCTTCTTTGCCCCTAAAAGCAGGGAATTACCCCCAAAGTGCATCCCCACATCCTCATAAAAAGGGGAACTCAACCCAAAAGATGCTCCCATATCTCCATCCTTCCTTTCCCCTAAAAGAGAGGAAATTCCCCCAAAATGTGACCCCACATTCCCACCCTGCTTTCCCCTAAAAGACAGGAATTCCCCCCAAAATATGACCCCACCCCCCCATCCTGCCTTGCCCCTAAAAGACAGGAATTCCCCCCAAAATGTGACCCCACACCCCCACCCTGCTTTGCCCCTAAAAGACAGGAATCCCCCCAGAATGTGACCTTACACCCCCATCCTGCTTGCCCCTAAAAGAGAGGAATTCCCCCCAAAATGTGACCCACACCCCCACCTTTCTTTGCCCCCAAAAGAGAGGAATTTCCCCAAAATGTGACCCAACATCCCCACCCTGCTTTGCCCCCAGAATGTGACCCCGCATCCCCGTCCTTCCTTTCCCCTAAAAGAGATGAAATCCCCCCAGAACGTGACCCCCACCCTTCCTTTCCCCTAAAAGCAGCAAACTCCCCCCAAAAGCCGCTCCCCCCCCTCTCCCCCGTTCCTGCCCTCCCCTGTGCCAGCCCCGGGGTGGTGGCCGGTCCCTCCCCGAGCCCGTGTCCCTCCCGCAGAGGGTGACAGCGGCGCCGTGGTGGTGCAGACAGCTCCGGGCAAGGTGGTGACCCACCGCGGCGGCACCATCATCCTGCCCTGCCGCTACCACTACGACATTTCCACGCACGACCCGGCCGAGATCCGCCTCAAGTGGACCAAAGTCACCGAGCCCATGACCTTCGTGGACGTGTTCGTGGCTCTGGGCAAAGCCCGCCGGGCGTTCGGCTCCTACCGGGGTCGCACGGCCCTGCAGGAGGACGGGGTGGGCGACGCGTCCCTCATCATCCGCAACGTCACCCTGCAGGACTACGGGCGCTACGAGTGCGAGGTGACCAACGAGCTGGAGGATGACACCGGCGTGGTCAAACTGGACCTGGAAGGTGGCTTGGGGGGGGGGGTTTGGCGAGGTGGCATTGATGGGAGTTTTTGGGGGTTGTTGTGGGGTTTTGGTGGCGGGGAGGGTTTGGGGTGGTGGCTCGGAGAGGTGGCGGGGGGAGGGCTCAGAAAGCATCTGGGGATGGGGTGTGGAAGGGGGGAAATGCTCTTTTAGGGGTTCAGGTGGTGGCAGAGGGGAAAAATGCTATTTTAGGGGTTCAGAGGGTGCAGTTTGGGGGTGGTGAGGGCTCGGAAAGCACCTGGGGACGGGGGTGTGGAAGGGGGGAATGCTGCTTTGGGGGTTCAGGAGGTGGCAGAGGGGAAAAATGCTTCTTTAGGGGTTCAGAGGTCACAGTTTGGGGGTGGTGAGGGCTCAGAAAGCACCTGGGGATGGGGGTGTGGAAGGGGGAAATGCTCTTTTAGGGGTTCAGGAGGTGGCAGAGGGAAAAATGCTATTTTAGGGGTTCAGAGGGTGCAGTTTGGGGGTGCCAGGGCTCAGAAAGCACCTGGGGACAGGGGTGTGGAAGGGGAAAATGCTTCTTTAGGGGTTCAGGAGGTGGCAGAGGGGGGAAACGCTTTTTTAGGGGTTCAGAGGTCACAGTTTGGGGATGCCAGGGCTTGGCTGGACCCCACGCAGGCACCGCTGATGCTCCCAAGTGCCAGAGGAGAATTTTCTGCAGTCTGGGATTCCCAGAACTCCCCAAACTCCTTGCAGAGGAAAGATGAGTGGGATTTTCCAGGCCATTCTCCCAATCAGAATTCCCATTTTTCCAAACCCCCAGAGCAGAATCTCCTGGAGTCTGGGGTTCCTGGAACTTCCAAAACTCCCAGATTGGGATGATGAGTGAGATTTTCCAGACGATTCTCCCACATTTTCCCAACCCCCACAGCAGAACCTCCTGGGGTTGGGATTCCCTGCAGTCCCAAAACCTGAATTTCCCAAATCTCCTTGCAGAAGGACCAAGAGTGGGATTTTCCAGGCGATTTTTCCACACTTTCCCAAACCCCACAGCAGAATCTCTGGAGTCTGGGATTCCTGGAACTCCCAAAACCCAAAACTCCTTGCAGACTGACCATGAGCGGGATTTCCCAGGCCATTCTCCCAAATTTCCCAAACCCCAGAGCAGAATCTCCAGAGTTTAGGATTCCCTGAAATCCCAACTCCTGGATTTCCCAGAACTCCTTGCAGAGGGATGATGAGTGAGATTTTCCAGACGATTCTCCCAAATTTCCCAAACCCCACAGCAGAATCTCCTGGAGGTTGGGATTCCCTGCAATCCCAAAATCCGAATTTCCCAGAACTCCTTGCAGAAGGATGATGAGTGGGATTTCCCAGACCATTCTCCCAACCAGAATTCCCATTTTCCCAAACCCCACATCTCCGGAGTCTGGGATTCCCTGCAATCCCAAAATCCAGATTTCCCAAATCTCCTTCCAGAGGGACCACGAGTGAGATTTTCCAGACGATTCTCCCACATTTTCTCAAACCCAACAGCAGAATCTCTGGAGTCTGGGATTCCCTGCAATCCCAACACCTGGATTTCCCAAAACTCCTTGCAGAGGGATGATGGGCGGGATTTCCCAGACCATTCTCCCAACCAGAATTCCCATTTTCCCAAACCCCACAGCAGAATCTCCAGAGTCTGGGATTCCCTGCAATCCCAACACCTGGATTTCCCTTGCAGAGGGACTATGAGTGGGATTTTACAGGCGATTTTTCCACACTTTCTCAAACCCCAGAGCAAAATCTCCAGAGTTTGGGATTCCCTGCAATCCCAACTCCTGGATTTCCCAGAACTCCTTGCAGAAGGATGATGAGTGGGATTTCCCAGACCATTCTCCCAACCAGAATTCCCATTTTCCCAAACCCCACATCTCCGGAGTCTGGGATTCCCTGCAATCCCAAAATCCAGATTTCCCAAATCTCCTTCCAGAGGGACCACGAGTGAGATTTTCCAGACGATTCTCCCACATTTTCTCAAACCCAACAGCAGAATCTCTGGAGTCTGGGATTCCCATCAATCCCAAAATCCGGATTTCCCAAAACTCCTTGCAGAATGACCACGAGCAGGATTTCCCAGACCATTCTCCCCACCAGAACCCCCCCTCCTCACCCTCCAAAACCTCCCTCCAACCCCCCCCCCCCCTCCTCCCCAGGGGTGATTTTCCCGTACCACCCTCGCCTGGGGCGCTACACTCTGAATTTCCACGAGGCTCAGCAGGCGTGCCTGGAGCAGGACGGGATCCTGGCCTCTCATGACCAGTTACACCAGGCCTGGCTGGAGGGGCTGGACTGGTGCAACGCGGGCTGGCTGCAGGACGGCTCGGTGCAGTACCCGATCTCCCGGCCCCGCGAGCGCTGCGGCCGCAAGGACACGCCCGTGGGCGTCCGCAACTACGGCTACCGGCACAAGGAGAGCGAGCACTACGACGCCTTCTGCTTCACCTCCAACCTCAACGGTGAGGGGAAACTGAGGCACCGAGCCTGCCCCTGCTCTGCAGGCCTCTGGGATGCTCTGAGCAAAAAAATGTTTATTATTTTAGACAAAATCTCCTCTTTTTTATCCAAAACCTCTTTGTTAAAAATCAAAAATCTCTTTTTTTTTTTTTAAACCAAAACCCTCTTGGTTTTAGCTGAAACCTATTTCTTTTTAATCCAATTTTTTTTAAAATACACTTAGCCAAACCCTCTTTTCCTTTTATGTTTTTTTTTTAATACACAAAACTTTCCTTAGCCAAACCCTCTTTTCCTTTTATTTTTTTTAATACACAAAACCTTCTTAACCAAACCCTCTTTCTATTTTATTTCTTTTCAATCCAAAACGTTTTTTTTAAATATACACAAACCTTTCTTAGCCAAACCCTCTTTTTCTTTTATTTGTTTTTTTTTAAACCCATGACACTTGTCCTTAGCAACCCATAATCTTTCCTTTTTAGTCTCCTTTAATAGAAAAACCGACTAGCCAAGCTCTCTTTTCTATTTTTTTTTACAAACTTGTCACCCTCTTTTCTTTTATTTTATTATTTTTTTAATACCAACTTTCTTGCCAACCTCTTTTCTTTTTCTATTTTCTTTCTATCCAACCTTCTTCAACCTCTTTTCTTTTATTTTTCTTTTAAATCCAACCTTTTTTTTGCCAAACCCTTTTTCTTTTCTTATTTTTTTTTAACTGACATCTTGTTTGAACCATAATCTCTCCTTTCGTCCCAAGAAAAGAGCCTATCTCTTCTTTTCATCTTTTTCTTTTTCTTTTTTAAAGCAAAAACCTCTTTTGTTTATGAAATGTTTTGGGTGCTCCAAGGGCTTGCATCACCCCCAGCCCCCAAAATCGTGGGGGGGGGTTCCACAGGGCTGATACCCCCCAACCTTTCCAAACTCCACGGGACCCCCCAAAACTCCCAATTTTGGGGTTCCCGTGATCCCCAACTTCCAATCCCAATCATGGATCCCAGGCTGATACCCCCCAACTTCCCCAACTCCCCTAAATCTTTTGGGGGTTCCATAGTGCTGATACCCCTCAACTTCCTCAAAACCTCTTGAGGGTTCCCCACTGCTGATACCCCCCAACCTTCCCAAATTCCCCAAAACCTTTTGGGGGTTCCACAGGGCTGATACCTCCCAATTCTCCAACCTCCCCAAAATCGTGTTGGAGTCTCCACAGTGCTGATACCCCCCAACCTTCCCAAACTCCCCCAAACCTTTTGCGGACCCCACAGGACTTCCATCCATCCCCAAAAACCCCTCGGGGAGTGCTCCAGAGCGGGTGGCTCGGGGAGGAGGACACTCCATCCCCCCTCCTCCCTTTTTTCCAGGCAAAGTTTATTTCCTGAAAACATTCCGCAAGCTGAGCTACCCGGAGGCCGTGCAGGCGTGCAAGAACAACGGCGCTGCCGTGGCCAAGGTGGGTCAGCTGTACGCGGCCTGGAAGCTGCAGCTGCTGGATCGCTGCGAGGCGGGCTGGCTGGAGGACGGCAGCATCCGCTACCCCATCGTCAACCCCCGCGCCCGCTGCGGCGGCGCCGAGCCCGGCGTGCGCAACCTCGGCTTCCCCGACAAGAAGTACAAGCTCTTCGGCGTGTACTGCTTCAAAAAAGCCGGAGAAGTCCCGCCCGTGGTGGCCGCGGGGTTCCCCAAACGCGTGTGAGGGTTTGGAGTGGTCCGGCAGCACCCCCGGGTTTGGTTGGGGGTCTCCCCCCCACCCCCCGAGCCCCGCGCTGTGCGGGGAGCTGCGGGCAGCCCCTGCCCAGGCACGGAGAGGTGGCGGAGGCGCGGGCTGGCGGCCCTCGGTGGCGCTTGGGGACACCGGGGCAGCGGGAGGGGACGGGTTTGGTGAGCCCAGCCAGGAGCCTGCGCCCCGACCCGGGGCTGGCTCCCCGCTCCTCGCAGCTCTCGCTTCTCGACGCGCCCGTTGCATGCGCTAAAGCGCCGCAGAGCCCCCGCCCCTCCTCATCCTCACCCCGGCCCCGCGCTGACCGACCCCGGCAAGTGCCGCAGGCCCCCTCCCCAAAATCCCCCCGTGGCGATGGGCGAGGATTCGGGGCACCGGGTTTGGCTTCGTGCCTCGGCAGCCGGGGGGTCCCGCAACCCCCGCAGCCCCCCCGGGGCAGCTCCCGCTTGGCTTGGAGCGAGGAGGGGTCGGGGGACAGCGGCCGCTGTGCCCACCCGGCCGGGCACCGGCCGCAGGCTTTGGCAGCCCTGGACGTAGATGAAATAAAAGCTTCGGCCGCTTTGGAGAGCTGAGCGCGGCTCCGTTGGGTCCTTGGGGGGGCTCGGGGGGGGCTCAGGGCCCCTTCCCCGCTCGCCCGGGGCGACCTTGGATTGATCGGGGTTGGATCCAAGGAGCAGCGGCAGCGGAGCCGCCCCGCGGGGTCACCGAGCTGGCAGGGGGGCAGGGGGGCACGGCGGGGGTGGCACCACACCGATGGGGACCCCCGGATTCGGAGGGGGTCGGGACGTGCTCCGGCTGAGCAGAGCCCGTAAATCAGCTTTGATCACTGGAAATAAATGTCTGTCACAGCCCTGGGAGGGGACAGCGGGGCCGTGGGTGACAGGGGGCAGGGGCAACCTCGGGGGCGCGTGATGGGGGATGATTTAGGCAGGAATCCCCCCAAAAAATCCATCGACGTGTCCTCATCCCGAGGGGGACGCTGCGGCCGCGCCGGCGGGCGACAGGGACACAGGTGACGGCCACCACCGCGAGCAGGTGGCGGATGCGACACGGGGGACCCTGGGGGACAGTTTGGGGCTGCTCGGAATTGATGGGGGGCGGTGAGAGGAGGCAGATGGGGAGCGGCGCCAGGCAGGGGACACGTCCCGAGGTCCCCAGGAAAGGGCGGGCGTCGCTCAACTGTTAAAAAAATTTATTAAAATGTCCAGCAGTACAGAAAGGCAGAGTCAGAAATGGGGAGGGGGCGTCAGGAGGGGGTCGGGGAGGGGGTGGGGACACGGCAGTCACGTCGCAAACAGCAGAGATCGGAAAGCGCCGTACACACACACACACACACACACGCCAACTCCAACGGGGACCCGAAACGAACGGAAAGGGGACAGAACCAAACCGAGCACCCCCAAAGCAGGCGCGGAGCGGGGACAGTGGCCCCGCAGCCACCGTGTCCCCCCCCGCCCCACCCGTGCCGGCCGCGGGGACGCCCCGAGGAGCTGGGGCAGGGAAATGGGGAGGGGGGGCTGCTAAAAAACCAGAGCCGGCCCAGGTGGGACAGGGGGGTCTGCCTAGTTGACCCCCGATTTGGGGACAAGGACAGAGCCCAGCTTGGGGGAGGTCCCTGTGCGGGGCTGGGGGCTCCAGCCCGGGCCGGGGGGCTGAGCGTGGGACATGCAGGGAGGGCTGGGGACGCACACGCAGCCGCCCCCTCCGGATCCTATTCCCTACGGGGCCGGGCATCCTAAGGAGCTAAAGCCAAAAGGGGGCTAAAAAAGAGGGGCGGGGAAGGGCTGGGACGGGGACGGGGGACGCCACCACATCCCCCGGGGACCCCTTTGTGCTCGCCCGGCTCTAGAAGTAGTGGCCCTCCTCCATCCAGTCCAGCCGGAGGTGCTGGCGGTGTTTTCGCCGCTCCTTGCGGGGTTTGTGGTGGTGGTGCTGGTGGTGCGGGTGGCTGTGCCGGTGCCGCCGGTGCCGCCGCGCTCGGTGAGACCGCCTGGCTAACGGGGGGCAAGGCAGGGCACGCGGTGGGGGGGTCAGCTCAGGGTTCTGGACCCCCCATCCCCGCGGGGTTCAGCCCCTCCCCGAGTCCCCCACTAACGTTTTGTGCAGAGGATTTTGGGCCGGTCCCACTTGCCGCTGCTGTGGCACTTGATGGTGGGCACGTGGCGCTGGGTGAAGCCCTCGTGGCACTGGTAGCGCACGCTGGAGTGGATGTTGTACTTCTCCTTCCTCTTCCCCACCGGGAAAGCGTTCGGCACCTCCGGGGGGGGGCCGCAGAGCACTGGGAGTGGGGGGCGCAGAGCTCCGTCACCCCCCTGTTACTGGGAGTTACTGGGAGGGGACAAGGGACACCCAGGAGCCACCCCCTTGCCCATCCCTGAGGACACCGCTGGTGGCTTTGGGAGAGGCTCGTCCTTCAGGGCGGCAGCGAGCTGTCCCCGGGGGTTTAATTGGTTAATTAATGGCTTTATTGGGGCGTCATTAGCGCGCGGGGTGGGGAGGAGCAGCTGGAGGTCAATGGAACTTCCCGAGGTGAGGAATGGGAATTGAATGGGTTTGATGGGAGCGAATTAAACAAACCCGAGCGGTGAGGGGAGGGGAGACGGCCGGGAAAGAGGAAAAACTGAGATTTAGGGGAGAACTGCTGGAGTTGGACTGGGAAAGGTTGGCCGGGGATTGGGAGGGGCCTGGGGGCTGCAGGGTGGGAACAGGGACACTGGGGACACCGGGGACTGCGGGACGGGACCAGGGATGCCGGGTCCCGCGGGATGAGGCGGTGCCAGGCTGGGCAGGCCGGGCGGGCTCTACCTGTGCCCTTCTTGCAGATGTAGGGCAGGTTGTAGTTGCAGGGCACGTCGTTCCACTTGCCGATCTCGTGGGACACCAGCACCACGCAGTCCTCGCCGCCCGCGAAGAAGTTGTCGGGTTGGTTCTCCCGCCAGTTCTCGTATTGCTGCCAGGCCACCAGGGAGGGTGACACTCTCCGCACCCCCTCCCCGCACCCCGAGCCCCCCCAGAGCCCCCCAAAGCCCTCACCAAGCCGGTGTTGTCGGTCCACTGGAAGTCCTGCTCCACGATGCGGTCGTTGAGGCCGATCCAGGTGTTCTCGTGGCCGAAACCTGCGGGGAGAGGCACCCGCGGCTCGCACGGAGGAGGCGAGCGGCACCCGGGCAGGGGGGATCGGGGACCCCCGGCCCACCGTTGATGAAGGCGTGCTCCTCCTGCGAGTGGATGCTGGTGAGGTGCCCGGCCCGGCGGCGACAGTCGCGCTCCGCGTCCTCCCAGGAGCGCCGGCGGGCGAAGTAGCGGTAGCAGTGGCCCTGGAACTTGTGCCAGTTGTGGTCACAGCCCTCCGTGTCTGCGGGGACGCGGCGACAGTGGTGGCACAGCGAAGGACCCACCCCAGCCCTCGCCGCGCGGGATTTGTGTCCCCTTCCAGCCCCGCCAAGTCACAGAGGCTGGGCAGGGTGACACAGCCGGGCTGCGGGGACACCGGGGGCTGTGCCCACCTTTCTCGCAGTGGCTGCCGCCGTAGCTGGGCAGGCAGAGGCACACGAAGGAATTGACCTCGTCGATGCAGGTGCCGCCGTTCTGGCACGGGCTGGACAGGCAGTCGTCGATGTCTGCGGAGACAGCGGGAGCTGAGGGCACGGCGACACCGCCCGCCGCCACCGAGCCAGGAGAGGGCACCGCGCAGCGCTCGGAGCCGCGGTGCCACCCCCGCCCGGTGCCAGGGCACTCACCGATCTCGCAGTTCTCGCCGGTGAAGCCCGGGGCGCAGCTGCAGCCGCACACGGTGCCGTTGGCACGGCTCGTCCCGCCGTGCAGGCACGGGTTGTTCTGGCACGGGTCCGGCGGCGCTGCGGGACGGCAGCGGTGCCCTGAGCCAGGCTGGGGGGGCTCGGTGCCAACCCCGCTCCCACCCCATCGGCTCCCGGCCAGGAAATTCGGATAAAAGCAGCGACACCACCCAAACCTCCGCCTCAAAACCTCCCGTTCTCCCCGCGGCCCCAGCGCCGGTGCCCTCAGCTCGCTGTGCCCGCGGCTCACCGTGCCCGCTGGCGTTGCCGGTGCCCACCCAGGCCAGCAGCTCCCGCTCGTCCAGCGCCGGCTCCTCGCCGCTGCCGCTGTCGGTATCCAGCAGCGGGGACCCCCCCGGGCCCCCCAGCTCCGGCTCCGCGGAGGGCTCCAGGAGCAGCCCCCCGCTCGGGGACCCGGCGGGCTCCGTCCCCCCGGGCTGGGGGGCACTGGGGGACGGCCAGGGCCCGCGGGTGGCCGAGCCGAGGGGCGTGGGGGGCTCCTCCCTCTTGGTCTCCCCGGAGGCGTCTTCCTCGCCGGGGGCTGGCGGAGCATCCTCGTGTGCGGGGACAGTTGGGGGGCCGGGGGTGGCGGGGGGCTGCCGGGGTCCCGGGAAGGACAGGAGGAGCTGCTCGGTCGCTCCCGGTTCTGGCTCAGAGCGCTGGGTGGGCTGTGGGTCTGGGGGAGAGAAGCCTGCGGATCCCTCCTCGGCCACCGGCTCCAACAGCGCCAGCTCCTCCGGCCGCGCGGTGCTGGCCCACAGCAGGACCTCGGTGGCCATAGGGGAAGGGGACGGTGAGGGGACATCCCAGGCCGGGGGGGACGCCGTTGTTTCGCTGCTGGGCTCGGCTGCGCCATTCCCAACATCCCTGGATTCCTCCGGCTGCTCCTGGCTGGGCTCGGCCAGCCCGTGGGGAGCCGTGGGACCGGCCCGGCCCCGGGGCCCGGGAGGAGCCCCCTCGGTGTGGCCGGGGGTGGCAGGGTGTCCCTCGGAGGGACCTTCTGGCTGTAGGAATGTCACCGCCTTCCTCTGCCTCTCCAGCGCGCCGTCCCCCGGGGCCCCGCTGCTGTCCCCGCCGTCCCCGCGGGGCTGCGGGGACAGCTCGGGACCCTCGGCCATCAGCGGGGCCGGGGGCAGCGGGGGCAGCGGGGGCACGGAGCCACCGCCCTCCTGCCAGGGGGTGTCCCCGGAGAAGTCCTCGGTGGCATCCGCGGGTGGCCTCGGGGAGTCCCCACGGGCGCTGGCGATGTCACGGTGGCCCCGAGCGTCGCCGGCAGTGGAGGGGGACGGGGACGGCACGGGCGGGGTCCCCGCGGGGGTCCCTGAATCCCTCGGGGCCGGCGAGAGGGCCACCGGGGCGGTGGCCGGGGCCACGAGCTCTGCAAGAGATGGCACCGCCATGGGGTCACCGAGAGGTGACAGCGCCTGGACCCCCGACCTGTCCGGTGTCACTCACCGGGGCTGATGTCCTCCTCCAGCGCGTTGGGGGACGCGTGGGGACCCTCCCGCCGGGGGCTCTCGCTGCCGCCTCGGGGGGTGCTCCACAGCTCCACGGCGTTGGCTGCGGCTCCCCTCACCTCCTGCGCCAGCACGGGGGCCTGGGTGACAATCCCTGCTGTCACCGCGGGGTCTCCAGAGGTGACAATCCCCGCTGCCACCGCGGGGTCCCGGCTGTGCCGCTGGAGCTGGAAGTAGCGCCCGTTGAGGCCGGGGTAGCTCCGCCTCGGGGCGCTGGAGCTGCCCGGGGGGGTGCTGGGGGTCTCCGGGGCCGCGCTGGGGACCGTCCCCAACCCTGGCGGTGACAAGGACGAGCCGGCGCTGTGCTCCGGGGCTGGCCTTTGGGGATGTGACGGGAGGGTGGCCGGGGGTCCCGCGGGGTCTCCTTGGGCCGGGCTGGCGCTGGGAGGATCCCGGCGGGAGCTCTCCGGATCCACCACGTTCAGAGCCTCCTCCTCGTGGGGCCACGCCAGCGCGGTGGCCGCGGTGGCCGTCGGGGATGTCGCACCGCCCGTGGCCAGCCCTGGAGCCGCCGGCGCCGGTGGCAGGGCGGTGCCCGGGAGGTCACCGCGCTGTGCCACCGGGCTGCCGCTGGCCGGCCGCAGCTGCTCGTCCTCATCCTCGCCCAGCCCCGCGGGCCCCGGCGGTGACAGGAGGTCGTTGCTGTCGCGGGGGATGTCGCGGGTGTCCCCCGATGTGCCCGGGTCCTCGCTGTGCTCCACCAGCACGTTGTCGCTGCCCGGCGGGTCGGGCGTGGGTGGCACCGGCAGCACCGGCTGCTCCGTGTCGCCGTGCCCCGCGGCTGTGGGGACACCACGAGCGTCAGCGGTGCCACCGAGGGCACCCGGGGGTCCCGTAGCCCCCCTGGAGTGTCAGCACCGAGCACCGCATCCCCCTCCCCTCACCCGGGAGGAGCTGAGCTCCCTCCCAACGCCTCTCCCCTCATTAATCTCATTAATTCCCCAATTAAATATTCATCCGCAACAATTTCCCCGCCGCGCCCACCGATCCCCGTGGGAGGAGGGAGCGGCGCGGGGACCCGGGGGGGACCTCGGGACATCCCCCTCACCTTTGTAGCAGTAAGCGTCGAATCTGGAGGCGGCGGGGGGGAAACCGGTGCGGTTTGGGAACTGGTAGAGGGTCCGCACCCCCGGGGCCTCGCCCCCGCACTTCCTGCGCGGCTGCCGGATGGGGTAGCGCACGCTGCCATCGGCCAGCCAGCCCGGGTCGCACTGGTCCAGCCCTTGTCGCCAAGCCAGGTAGAGCTGGCCCGTGGTGGCCAGCGATGCCCCGCGGCTCCGGCAGTGCCTGCGGGCGCCCTGCCAGGTGAAGCGCCCCGGCGCCGTGGCGTAGAACACAGTCCCTGCGGGAGAGGGGAGATCTTGGGGACACGGTGACAGGAGGAGGTGGCTCGGGGCGGAGCGGAGCTTTTGGGATGGTCTTGTGGCCTGAGCGCTCGGTGGCAGTGCCAAGGATGGCACGGAGCGCTGGCTGGAGAGGGATGCACGGAGGTGTGGCCGTGGAGGGACATCGTGGGCAGCCAGCCATGCCTCGGCCACTGAGGGACATCCCTGGGCACCCAGCTGTGCCATGGCCACTGAGGGACATCCCTGGGCACCCAGCTGTGCCATGGCCACTGAGGGACATCGCTGGGCACCCAGCCATGCTATGGCCACAGAGGGACATCGTGGGCACCCAGCTGTGCCATGGCCAGGGAGGGACATCCCTGGGTACCCAGCTGTGCCATGGCCACTGAGCGACATCGTGGGCACCCAGCCAGCCACACTGTGACCTCAGAGGGACATCGTGGGCACCCAGCCACATCATGGCCAGGGGAGGACATCCCGGGGAACCCAGCCGTGCTCGTGGCCATGCCATGGGTACCAAGGGACCCCCTGGGCACCCAGCCGTGCTCGTGGCCATGCCGTGGGCACCAAGGGACCCTCTGGGCACCATCCCTGCGTGCAGCCCTTGCCTCGCAGCTCCCGGGAGTAGCAGTAGACGTCGTAGAGCTCGGCGGGCTCCCTGCGGCCGTAGCTGCGCACGCCGGGGAGGCTCTCGCGGTCTCCGTAGCAGCCGGGCCGGGACAGGGTGATGGGGTACCTGCCAAGAGGAGCACGGTGGGCACTGGGCTCAGCGGGAAGGGCTGCCCGGGGGTTCCCGGGGATGTGCGGGGGTTCCTGGGGGTGCCCGGAATAGCCCGGGGGTGGTCCGGGGGTTCCCGGGGGTGGCCTGGGCTACCCGGGGGTTCTCGGGTGTTCCCGGGGCTGTCCGGGGGTTCCTGGGGGTGTCCTGGGGGTTCCTGGGGGTTACCGGGGCTGTCCGGGGGTTCCCGGGGGTTCCCAGGGCTGCCCGGGGCTGTCCGAGGGTTCCTGGGGGTTACCGGGGCTGTCCGGGGGTTCCCGGGGGTTCCCAGGGCTGCCCGGGGCTGTCCGAGGGTTCCTGGGGGTGCCCGGGGCTGTCCGAGGGTTCCCGGAATGTCCCGGGGATGTCCCGGGGGTGGCCCGAGGGTTACCCGGGTGTGGCCTGGGGGTGCCCGGGGGTTCCCGGGGATGTGCCGGGGGTGTCCCGGGGGTGTCCCGGGCGGTTGTTTGGGGGTGGCGCACTCACCGCACGCTCTGGTCGCTCAGCCAGCCCGCATCGCAGTTGTCGTAGCCGTCCTCGAAGGCGGCCTGGAGGTGCTGGGGGGAGGCGATGACGGCGGAGTTGTCGCGACAGGCGCGACGGGCGGAGGAGAAGCTCAGCGCGTAGCGCTCGCCCGCGGGCCGGTAGTGGAACACAACGCCTGGGGACACCGAGAGGGGACATGGGGCAGCAGGGCACGGCTCGTGTGGGGTGCGTGGGGTGCAGGGCTGGCACGGCGTGCAGGATTGGCATGGGATATAGGGCTGGCACGGGATTTAGGCCTCAGACAGCTCGCGGAGAGTCCGCAGGGCTCGTGGAGTGCAGAGCTGGCACACGGTGCCACAGTTCGTGCGGGGGGCAGGACTGGCACTGGGTCCGTGTGGGGCTGGCACGGGGGGGCTGGCACTGGGTCCGTGTGGGGCTGGCACGGGGGGGCTGGCACTGGGTCCGTGTGGGGCTGGCACGGGGGGGGCGGCCTGGGTCCAGGGGGGGCTGCACGGGGGGGCTGGCACTGGGTCCGCGTGGGGCTGGCACTGGGTCCGTGTGGGGCTGGCCGGGG
>NC_066341.1:1524664-1556961 GCF_022539315.1 Serinus canaria | reverse complement strand
GTGTGCACGGGGACATCCAGGACACCCAGCGCCAGGCGACAAGGGTGCCCGGGCTGTGCTTACAAGCGTCCCAAGGTTTCGGACCATTCCTGTTGGGTTTTCCCACTTTTTGAAAGATTTTTTTAGGGGATTTCCACCCATTTTTTGGCCCCGCTGGAGCCTCCAGGCGATTTTTCCCACCGAAAGGCAAAAGAGGAGATTTGGAGGGGGGGACAACAGCGATGGGATGTCGCACCCTGCCACCTTCCTGCCACCTTCCTCTTCTCCATCCTCCTCCTCCCTGCCCGCGGGGTGCCCAGAGGAGCACCCAGTGACAACTCAGAGCCACCAGCCCGAATGCGAGGGGTGCCAGGCTCGGTGCCACCCCAGGGCTGGTGGCAGGGACAGCCCGCGGGGAGCGGAGTGAACACGAGGAGTAGAAATCCTCCGGGGAGCAGAAATCCTCCTCGGAGTATGTACTCAGAGCCGGCTCCTCGCTGAGCAAACAGCCGGGATTTCTTCAAATGTTAAACCACAAAAGTCGCTCCTTGGATTTCCAGTTCTTCCCGGGATTAGGGTGGAGGGGTGGGTGGGGGGTCCCTGACCCTGCCCCGGTGGGCGCTGCCGGGGGGTCTGGGTTGGGGTTTTGGGGTCGCACGGCTGAGCCGTGGCTTCCCTGCCCTCAGCATTCCTGCAGGATTTGCTTTCGTAGCAGGAAAAGTGGGAAAGGCCGGGCCGGCAGCACCTGGGAGAGCTCAGCTGTCCCCAGAGTCCCCCCGCAGCAGGGACAGGGCACAGCTCTGCTCCTCTGGGGACACCCGGCTGTCACCGCTGCCCTTGGCACACGCAGGGGACACATTGCCATGGCTCTGCTCCGGTCCGAGCCCGCACCCCCGGCACGATGCTGAGCCGGCAAAAAGTTTCTCCCAGGGTCAGGACAAGCGACACGGGACGCGCCAGCCCTGCGGGGTCGGTGCCACCACGCGCGGTGTCCCCTCGCAAGGTCCCCACAGCCGTGCAATGTCCCTGGGACCGAATTGTTCCGTTCTCGTCGCCATCCGTGAATACACGGGGTGGCACCGCCACATCCGAACCCTGCGGTGGCACCGCCACGTCCCGACCCTGCGGTGGCACCGCCACATCCGAACCCTGCGGTGGCACCGCCACGTTCCGACCCTGCGGTGGCACCGCCACGTCCCGAACCTGCGGTGGCACCGCCACATCTCGAACCCTGCGGTGGCACCGCCACGTCCGACCCTGCGGTGGCACCGCCACATCTCGACCCTGCGGTGGCACCGCCACATCTCGACCCTGCGGTGGCCCCGGGATCGGCCCGGGATGGATCCCGGATCCCAGGCAGGATCCAGCCGGGATTCCCGGGAAAAGCAGCGCGGGCTGGGCCATGCGGGTGTCACCACGCAGTGCCCGGAGGTGACAGCGAGGCGAAGGGGGTGGCACAGGGCTGGCGAGGGGACGGAGGTGGCCGGGTCGCCACAGCCACCCGAATTTCACAGCGGGGGTCTCTCCCCGCAGTCAGGGCGGTGTCACCCGTGACGTCCCCAAGGCCACGTGGCTCGGCCCCCTCGGGGACAAGGAGAGTGTCCCTGTCCCCCCGGTGTCCCGGCCCAACCGGGGGAAGGGTAGACGAGAGAAATTTAAAATAACGCCGGTGCAAAACGCCCCCCCAAATCCCCCCCAAAGCCGGGCGAACATTTTCACATCTGTCACTAGCTGTCACCTCATGAATAATTCATCCTGCTCATGAATATGCAAAGCCGGGGCTGGTGATTAGCTTGAGCTGAAACCGAGCTTAATTCCACCCAGGCCGCCGGGACCACCCGGTCAGTTCGGGGGTCACCTGTCCCCCCACCCTGCCCCGAGCTCGGGCTAGGACGGGGGCGGATCCCGGGACCCTCACGGAGCTGAAGGGACATTTGGGACAGCTCTGGGGACACGGGAGGGGTGGCGGGACAGAGGGGGCACTGCCCACCCACCCGGGCAGCTAGGATGCAGCGGGACATTGCTGTCCCCACCCTGAGGACACGCCAGCCCTGGGGGTGCCACCAGCTGTCCCCATGCCCACCGCATCCCCCATGACCTCTGATATCCCCCTGGTCACCCCGGCCAGCGGTGCCACCAACGCACACGCGACATCCCGGTGCCCACCCCCCCCTCATGCCATGTCCCCCCCTCACCGCTGCCACCCCGGGGGCTCCTCCTGCACCCCCAACCCTTATCCCCCCTGACACCCCCTCCCCATCACCCACCTCCCTCCCAGCTCCGCGGTGTCCCCCCCGCCCCAGCGGGGACCGGGGGGTTCCTGCGGGG
Organism: Serinus canaria; assembly: GCF_022539315.1. Taxonomy (NCBI): domain Eukaryota; kingdom Metazoa; phylum Chordata; class Aves; order Passeriformes; family Fringillidae; genus Serinus; species Serinus canaria. The sequence goes on along the minus strand of NC_066341.1, from coordinate 1,554,654 downwards.
GTGTCCCCGGGGCTGCGCGGCCGCGGCGGGAGCCCGGCGGCGGGGCCGGCTCGGCGTCCCCTCCTCTCTGCCCACAACAAAGGAATTCTGCAAACCTCGCTGCCGTCACATCTCACAGGCAACGTGATGCTCCCCGCTCCCCCCAGCCTGCCGGAATAAATTAGCACCTCGGGAAACTGTGATCCCGGCCAATATGGGCCCTTTGCCGGGTGCGATTTTTATTAGGCAGACAGTCTGCAGCCTTTATTTTAGAATTTGCTCCTCTTTTTAATTTTTTTTTTAATTTATTTATTCTTGTTGTCCCTCTTTCTGCCTCTCCCTGCAAAGCCCCCGGGAGCACCGGAGCCGGTGCAGCCCTCGGCTCTATCGCCAGCCCTGCCACACGCTGGGAGTGACTCCCGACACCGCGCCCGGTGACAAAACCGGGAGGAGACCCCCGGGCCGGTGGGCCTGGCACGGATCCAGGCCGTTGGCACCGCCGGTCCCACCGATTTTGGGGCTGCCGAGCCTCTCACCCTATCTGCACCCACATCCATCCATCCATCCCGGCTGCTGTGTCCCCACGCTGGGGACATCCTGGTCATGGCACTGCCACCCCGGGACAGGGACATTCCCAGCTCCTGATCCGCCAGGGAACCACCAGTGTCACCAGCAAGGAACTGGGCGGCCCAGGCTGTGGGGTGACACCGTGGTGGCACCCTGTCCTGCCACCCCTCTGCTTGTCCTCTGTCTCGCTGCCAGCTCCTGGGGGCTCAGGGCACGGTGTCCCCTGTCCCGTGTCCTCAGTGCCGATGATCCCCAGCCCCCCTCAGTGTCCCCAGCCCTTGAGACCTCCGGTCCTCACGGTGTCCCCCCGTCCTGGTGTCCCCACAACGCCAGTGGCCACGCCCCCATTGTCCAGCTGTCCCAGTGCCCCGATCCCCGCAGTGTCCCCTCCGGCCCCACTGTCCCCAACCCCTTCACCCCCATCCCTTACAGCTCTCTGTCCCCTCAGTGTCCCCAACATTCCCCCACGCCAGGGCCACCATCCCTCACCCCGGCCCCCACAGTGTCACCCCACACCGCGTGTCCCCCATCCCCGCTGCGTCCCCAGCCCGGATCCGTCCCTCTCCTGTCACAGCCCCGCTGCTGTCACCGTCCCCGCCACCGCCACTGGGACCCGCGGGCCCCCCCACCCCCGCATTCCCCAGCCCGGATCCATCCCGCTCCTGCCGTGGTGGCGCCGGTGTCGCTGCCGGTGTCACCGCCCCCATCCCCGTCCCCGCAGCAGTGCCGGTGTCACCGTCCCCATCGCCGCCACCGGGCCCCGCATTCCTGCAGCCCCCGCCGCGTCCCCAGCCCGGATCCGGCCCGGATCCAGCCCTCTCCCGCCGTGGCGCTGCCGGTACCGGTGTCAGTGTCGCTGTCACCGTCCCCATCGCCGCCACCGGGCCCCGCACCCACGGCGCCACCAGCGCGGATCCGTCCCGCTCCTGGCACAGCCCTGCCGGTGTCACCGTCCCCACGGTCGGCCCCGCAGCGGGGGCGGTGCCGGTACCGGTGCCACACGTACCTGGTCCGTGCTCAGGGCGCGCCGGGACTCATCGCCGCCGGTAGAACCGAGCACCCCCGCCGGCACCGGGGGCTTAAAAGCGGGGCTCGGAGAGGGGGGCAGCGGGCCGGGCCCCCCCTGGAGGGGGCCGAGCCGGGCCGGGCCGGGCCAATCGCGGCTGGCGGCGGGCGCGGGTCCCCCCCCGCCGGTGCCGCCGGTGCCGCCCGCCCGCACCTGCCCGCAGCGGCGGAGAACCCGCGCCCGCTCCGCGCTGCCCGGCGCAGGGCGAGGGGCGGCCGCGCATGCGCCTCCCCCCCCCCCCCCAAACCCGGGCCAACCCCCCCAAAACCGGGGCCGCCCCCTCCCCATCGAGCGGGGCCGCCTCCTGCACCCCGAGCAGCGTGGAAGGGGTTGGGGGGTCGCTATGATCAGGGGGGGTCTCTAAGAGGGGTCTGAGAGAGATGGGGGGGGTCGGTGAAATGGGGGGGGCTGTGATGGGGGTGGGGTCCCTAAGAGGATGTGGGGGGGGTCGCTGTAATGGGAGCAGGAAGGGACCGGGGGGACACAGAGGGATTTTTTTTGGGGGTGTTTCCAAAAAGGGGAGCATCTTCCAGCCCCTCCATGCCCCAAAATTCCCTTTGAGCCATCCAGGGGGCAACCCCAGCCCCCCACACCCTCGTATGGGGCCGGAATGGGGTGCGGGGGGGCTGGAAGATGCTGTGGGTGGACAAAGATTTCAAAAAGCCCCAAAACCCCCCAAAAATGACTGAGACTCTCCAAGGAGCTGCGCTACCAGAAACGACCCCCAGAAAGAGGGAGGGAATCCATCACTGAGCTATTGGAGGGGGGGTTTTTTTGGGGGGGGGGGTGTGGGGGGTCACCTTCCCGCCGGTGACCGAAGAATGCCAGCCTGTCTCCCACGACTTGGCACCAAAAAAAGAGAATCCCCCCACTCCCCTCCCTATTTCGCCCATAGGATGGATCCGTGGAAACCCGAGAGCAAAGTTCTCATTTCCGACTCCATTGTGCCAGACTTTTGGTGGCGTTTCCTGCCTTTTGTGAGCCCCCCCTGCTCCGGCACAATCCCGGCGTTGCCGGCTCACAGAGCTCCTCTGTTCCCCTCCTTTATGTGGCTGCAGCTGGCGGGCCCGGCCCCATGGAGGTGCCCGAGCCTGGGGGACAGGGACAAGGGGCACCGTCCCCGTGGGCTTTGCCAAGAGGAATTGGGGAGAGGGTCCCAGCGGGGTTGATCTCGCCGATTCTTCCCGCTCCCAGAGGATCCAGACACCCCAGGGGTCTTTGGAGGGGCACCCCGGGGTGGTTTTTGGGGTGGCTGGGAGGAGAGGATGAGCCAGGAGTGGTTCATGGGGTGGGGGCTGCTCTGAAATCCTCACCTGGGTGCCCCCCCACCACAGCTGGGTCTGCACCTGCAGCCCCAAATTCTTCCTCCTGCTCTTCGTTTGCCTAAATTTCACCAGGAAATCCGATCAGGGATGGATGGGCTCATCCCACATCCCCACTGGAAGTGTCGGCTGGGCCCAGCACCTCCCACGTGTCACCCATCCCAAAAAACTCCACCACAGCCGGACCCCGACCCTCGAGTGGGCCCCGGAGCCTCTCGGGGACTCAAAGATGAGGGAGAGGGGACCCCGGGACACCGCCCAGGGGACACCGAGTCCAGGCAGAGCACCGGGGATGCGACACCGGCCGTTTTGGTGGCAGGGGAAGGCGCTGGCAGTGACTGAGCCGAGCTCTCGTCTCGAGTGGAGATGAATGTCACAGCAGCCACCCGCCAGCACGGCTCGGGGACCGGGGTGACACCGACACCTCTCCCCCCTCCTCGGCAGCTGCTCCGGGCCCAGGGACGCGCTGGGGACAAGTTTGGCGTCCCAGTGTCCTCCCCGCAGCTGGGAGATGACTTCATCGGGTCCCACGGCCCTCTGAGCCCAGCGTCCTGCCCAGGGTGGCAGAGCCAGCGCTGGCACCGAGCGCTGTCCCAGTGTCGCCGTCCTCGCCCAGGGTGGGGTCCCCCCACCCCTCCAGCCCCACATCCAGCCCCGAGCTGCTCCCACCAGGCAGAACCTGCTGTCACCATGTCCCCACAACCCCGAGACCAGCGGGTGGCCCAGGACAGGACGGTTGGGGTGTCCCCATCCCCCGGTGCCACTCCCCGGGCCGCAACCCCGGCAGGATCGGCGGTGGCGGCTGCGCGGGGGAGCGCGGGCACTGCGCGTCTTTTTGAGGCCGAACGCGGGGATTCTGGTGAAATCCTGCAGCAGTGTTGCCGTGACGACCCTCCCGCAGTTTCCATCCAGAGATGTTTTCCTTTGTTGTGACAGGGACGCGGGGAGCGGCCGCGGGCGGTTGGGGTGCGGTGACAACGCCGAGGGGCTCCCGCTGCGAGGGGGAGGGACCCGCCACCCCCTGCGGGGACACCACTGCGGCTCCAGTGTCCCCAACTCCCCAGGGGACAGCGGAGGGGGCGAGTTTGGTGACATAAGTGACATGAGTTTGGTAGGTCTCAGCCAGCTCTTGCTGCCATCACAATCGAGGGGGTGACACGGCCAACCCGCAGCGTGGGGACACCGATGGGGACGGAGGGGTTGGCTCTGTGGTGGCCCTACTGGACAGAGCCAAAATGGGCGGGTGGCGTGGCCGGGAGCCTCCCGAGCAGCTCCACTTCGGGGTGGTGGCACTGCCACCGCGGTGTCCCGGAGCCTCGCTGGGCAGAGAGGGGCCCCGGAGCTCCCCGGGAGAGCGGCCCGGTGTCCCCGCACGGCCGCGGGGTGCTCGGGGGGACCCCGTCCCGAGCCCCACGGAGCCGTTTGTTATTCCGCTCAGGTCCGCCGGCGGCTAATGAAGGCCGTTCCAGGAGAGCTGCCACATTCATCAGGACTGCAGCTCATTAACGAGGCCGCTGCCACCGCAGCTGGGGCCAGCGCTCGGGGCACTGGCACGGGGACAGGAGGGAGGACGGAACGGACGGACGGACGGACGAACGGACGGACGGACGGACAGGAGGACCCGTGGCTGGGGAGAAGCGGCGGCTGTGCCCGTCCTGGCGGAGTTGCCGGGTTGGAGCTGGGCAGGAAAGCTCAGCCAGGGCTGCGGAGGGGACGGGGGGAGGCCAGGACGGTGGAACCTCCTCCGTGCTGTCCCTGTCCCCTCTGCCGGCGCCACCTGGGCACGGCAGGGAGGGCACAGAAGGGGCTGCAGTGAACCCCCGGAGACCTGGCCAGGCCCAACTTCCCTCCGAACCCACCGGCAGCGTGCATTGATTTTATTTGCGGTTTCCATGGCAACTGCCTCCTTCCCTTCCCCCCTTCCGGCAGCCGGACCCGCTCCTTCCCCCTCGGGCAGCGGCCGCCCCGCACCTGAGACACGAGAGAGGACACGGGAGGGGACACGGGGACCTCCTTGGCCACCCCCGCGGTGGCGATGCCACCATCTCACCCCCGTGCTGATTTTGGGAGAGCCGGGCTGGCACGGGACACGGGGGACACCGGGCCTGGCCAGCCCCGCTGTGACTCCGGCCACAATCAGCAGCAGGGCTGGCAGGAGGCCGCGCTGGCTCATTAGCCAGGGTGCTAATTGTCCCGTGCGGGGACACCGAGCAGCATCTCCCGTCAGCAAAGCCAAGCCCATTAAGGGCACACGCCACCCTCACACCTGCTCACACCGCTGTGACACGTGTCAGGCACTCACGGTGTGGTGACACTGTTGGGGACACTGCAGCAACCCCGGTGCGCTCACCCCTGGGGACTGAACGCCAGTTTGTGGCTTAAAACCAGCCTTATCATAAATTTATGGTAATTATATCATTTACCCATCCCCTTCCAGGGAGATGCACCCACGGCCACCCTGCCCTGCTCCTTCCCAACGCCGAGATGCCACCACATTGTCACTTGGCCTGAATGACAAACGACATCTGGCTGTGCCAGCCCCGTCCTGTGTGCTTGGGGGAATTTTGATAAATAATAAAGGCACGGAGAACAGGCAGAGCGCTGTGCCGGTGCGCCCTGAATTCCGCATCCCCCGGCGATCCCCGGGGCTTTACACGGAAGTGGAAATCAATCGGTACGAGTAATTAATGCTGAAGGGCACAACACCCGCTCTTTTCTTCGGAAGCGCCGGCCGGGGATGCTCGGCAGAGCCCGCACGGCCGCCGCACAAAAGGCACCGGGCGGTCGCTTCCTGCGCCGCCGGCACGGCGAGGCCGCGGCGGCACCGCGCCAGCACGCGGGCCCCGGTGCGACAGGGGGGTCTGGAGCAGTGCCCGAGCTGGCCTTGGCACCGGCCTCGCCATCGGCTCCTGGAGCCCATGGAAAGTCCTCCCCGGGGTGCGGCGGAGCGCCGGGCTGGACGGCAGCCGGGAGCCGCCGCCGGAGCCGCTCCCGGCACGGCCCGGGCCCGGCGGCGGCAGCGCCGCGTTCCTCGACAGCGAGGAAGGTGATGAGGACGAAGATCCCGGGGCTGGGGCGCTGCTTCCCGGTTCCACAGAGCTGGAGGGGGTCGGGATCACCGGGATTCTCCCGGTTCCCAATGAGCAGAGGGGTCGGGGTCACCGGGATCCTCCCGGTTCTGAGCACTGGAGGGTTCGGGGTCACCGGGATCCTCCCGGTTCCGCAGCACTGGAGGGTTCGAGGTCACCGGGATGAGGAGGGGGACGCTGGCGGCAGGCGCGTGCGGGAGGTGACGCGCACGGCGGTGGCAGAAGTGGCAGCTCTGTCCCCAGACGCGCAATTAGCCCAGGGGCAAATGAGGCTCCTGCGGTTTTTGACCCAATTTCTCAGGCGAAACTCGACGGGGGAAGGAGGGGAGGGAGGAGGAGGAAGAGGAAGGCAGAGCCGGTCACGCGTGTGCTGCTGCGCCTCGTGTCCCCTCGGGTGTGCGCACAGGCGTGTGACATGAGTGTGACATGTGTGTGCGGGCGGCAGCGTGCCCCCAGCTGGGGCCGGGCCCTGGGGCGGCGACGGGAACGGGGACAGGGACGGGGATAGGGATGGGGACGAGGACGAGGAGGGGGCGGTGGCTTCGCAGCTCTCGCCGGGTTTATTTTTGCCGGTGACTGAGCTGAGGCGGCCTCGGTGCGGCCGCCGTGACTCACCCGGCACCGGGAGCTCTGCGGGGCTGCGGAGCCGGGGGCTGCGGTGGGCAGGGATGAGCTGAGCCAGGCAGGGACGTCAGGATAAAGAGGGACGAAAAAGGATGCAGGGATGAGCAGGGATGCAGGGATGAGCTGAGAGGTGCAGCGTGGCTGGGCTGTGGAAGGATCCTGGGATCTGCAGGGATTAGCAGGGATGCGCAGGGATGCAGGAATGTGCAAGGATATGCAGAGGTTTGCATGGATTCGGGGATGAGGATGCAGGTGTATGCAGGAATTCAGGAATGCGGGGATATGCAGGGATCTTCCGGGCTGCGGGGATCTGCAGGGACTCAGCAACGACGGGATTCAGGAATTCAGAGATTTCGGGATGCAGGGACACGCAGGGTTTCAGGGATGCAGGAATGCGGGGATCCACTCCAACCCGGCACTACATTACCCTCACCTCTCACCTCCCTCTCCCTTCCGTCTCACCTCTCCCTCTACCGCTCCCTATCCGCTCTCCCTCTCTCTCCCTCTCCCTCTCCCTCTCCCTCTCCCTCTCCCTCTCCCTCTCCCAGCCGCTCTCCGCCGGTGCCACCAGCAGAGCTGCCCCGGGGAGGTCCCCGTGCCCCCCCGTGTCCCCCAGCCCCGGGAAAGGAGCGGGCATCCCCCGCTGCCAAGGACACGCGGGGAGCGGTACCGGGGAGCGGAACCGGGGAGCGGAACCGGGGCCGAGGCGTTTGCAGGGGGGTGAGCACGGCGGGAGGGGGGCGGCGGGGCTGGGGGACACGGAGGGGTGGCGGGGGTGACACGGAGCTGCCGTCCCGGAGTCCCCGCGGTGCCGGGGGCGGTACCGGACACCGGGAGCGGGGCGGCGGCTCCGCCTCTTCCTGCGGCGGGCGGTGAGTGCGGGGAGGCCCGGAGGGACCGGGAGGGGATGGGGAGCAGCTCCCGGGGGTCCCCAGGGCTGGTCGGGGGTCCCCATTGCTGTCCGGGTGCCACCGGCGCTGCTCGGGGGGTCCCCGGCATTGTCCGATGGTGCCCAGGGGTGGCCCAGGGTCCCCAGCGCTGTTTTGTGTGTCGCCAGTACAATCCAAGGGTCCCCATTCCCGCCCAGGTGTCCCCAATAGTGTTTTGAGTGTCCCCATTCCTGCCCAAATGTCCCCAGTCCCGGTTTAGGTGTCCCCAATACCGTTTTGGGTGTCCCCAGCCCTGTTTTGGGTGTCCCCATTCCCACCCAAGTGTCTCCAGCCCTGTTTTAGGTGTCCCCAGTCCCATTTTGGGTGTCTAGCTCTGTTTTAGGTGTCCCTAGGTCTGTTTTGGGCGTTCCCAGCCCTGATTTGGGCGTCCCCAGCCCTGTTTTGGGTGTCCCCAGCCCTGTTTTGGGTGTCCCCAGTCCCATTTTAGGTGTCCCCAGCCCTGTTTTGGGTGTCCCCAGTCCCATTTTGGGCGTCCCCAGCCCTGTTTTGGGTGTCCCCAGTCCCATTTTGGGTGTCCCCAGCCCTGTTTGGGTGTCCCCAGCCCTGTTTGTGTGTCCCCATCCCTCCCCTCCCTCCCCACAGGCAGCGATGCCCGTGGAGCCCCTGGTGTGTCCCCACACGGCCACGCGGTGAGTCCCGGCCCCTCCCGCCTGTCACCCACTGTCCCCAGCCCTGCCTGCCCCTGATGTCCCCCGGGGGGGGTGGCACTGTCCCCGCAGGGTGAGCTCCGTGCTGAACCGGGATGTGAAGCACTTCGGGAAGCAGCACCTGTTCGATGGCAGCCAGGAAACCTGCTGGAACTCGGACCAGGTGTGGGGACAGCGACAGGGACACAGCTGTGACACCCCCCCCCACCCTCCCTGTGCCCGCTGTGACACTCCTGTCCCCTCCCAGGGCACATCCCAGTGGGTGACGCTGGATTTCCCCCGCCCTGTCAAGGTCTCCGAGCTGCAGATCCAGTTCCAGGGGGGATTTTCCAGCCGGCTGTGCACGCTGGAAGGTGAGGGCGGCTCCTGCCTCAGTTTCCCCACCCTGCGTCCTGCAGGGGCTCAGGGGGAGCCTCGGGGTGTCTGTCAGCAACCCCCAAAGGCCACGAGGGGCTCAGGAGCACCTGGAGAGGCTCTGGGGGTGAAGAAAGAGGGGCTGGGAGCTTCTGGGTGCAGGTGAGACAATTTGGGACAGCACCTGGAGCAGCTCTGTGGGTGAATAAAGAGGGGCTGGGATCTTCTGGGAGCCAGGGAAGATTTTGGGACAGCACTTGGAGCACCTGGAGAGGTTCCATGGGTGAATAAAGAGGGGCTGGGAGCTGGTGGGAACCAGGGAACGTTTTGGGACAGCACTTGGAGCACCTGGAGCAGCTCTGTGGGTGAATAAAGAGGGGCTGGGAGCTGGTGGGAACCAGGGAAGATTTTGGGACAGCACCTGGAGCACCTGGAGCAGCTCTGTGGGTGAATAAAGGAGGAACTGGGATCTTCTGGGAGCCATGGAAGATTTTGGGACAACACTTGGAGCACCTGGAGCAGCTCTGTGGGTGAATAAAGAGGGGCTGGGATCTTCTGGGAGCCAGGGAAGATTTTGGGACAGCACTTGGAGCACCTGGAGAGGCTCCATGGGTGAATAAAGGAGGAACTGGGATCTTCTGGGAGCCAGGGAAGATTTTGGGACAGCACCTGGGAGCACCTGGAGAGGCTCCATGGGTGAATAAAGAGGAACTGGGATCTTCTGGGAGCCAGGGAAGATTTTGGGACAGCACCTGTAGGTGAATAAAGAGGGGCTGAGTGCCTTTGGGTGCTGGTGGGAGCCAGGGGAGATTTTGGGACAGCACCTGAGGCTCCCCCTCACCCTCTCCAGGCTGCAGAACAGGCGAGGAACTGGTGAAAATCTCCGAGCTGTACCCCCAGGACAGCCACGCCATGCAGATATCCTTTCCCAGGCTGGTGATAAGGCAGAATTTGGGGGATTTTGGGGGGAATTCTGGGGGTGTGACCCCCCCCCAGGTCCCAATCCCAGCGTTATTCCTTGACTGGGAGCTGCACAGATTCCAGGTGGAGGAGACGGTGCTGGATAAGCTGAAGATCACCTTTGGGAGCAGCACGGATTTCTTTGGCAGGGTGGTGGTTTATCACCTGGGGGTGCTGGGGGAGAGGCTCTAGGGGGGACCCCGGGGGCTGTCCCCAACCTGGGGGCTCTGAAAACCCCATGAGGGGGGTCCCTGTCCCTTGAGGTGACACCGGTGAGGCTGTGCTGGGGTACAGGTGTGGAATGGGATCAATAAAAGATATTCCTGTTTTTCCTGGAATGGCATCAATAAAGGATATTCCTTTTTTTTCCTGGAATGAGCCCTCAGGGGTTTGGCTTCAGGACAGAGGAGAAGTGTCCCCTCCCTGTGCTGTCACCTCCCTGTGGCCACCCCTGAGCTGCTTGGGATGGCAGCAGCAGAATCCTGCAGGATTTTCCCTCCTGGCTGTGGCAGTTTTAGGGGAGAAGGGACAGCTCTGGACAGGAATTCCACAATGCTGAGGGGAAATTTTGACTCATTGTTGCCCAAAACCTGGGATTAGGATGAGCTGAGGCAGCAGACAGGGCTCCACAGAGTTTAATTGCAATTAGAGTTTACTTCCAGGGGCAAACACGGAGCAGCTGAGCCCAGCCAGGGCTGGAATGAGCATCCCTGGATTTTAGGCATGGCAGCCATGCCACCCCCCAGGCGAGGCTTGGGGTCCATGAGGGCAGAAATCCCTGGATTTCTCCATGCCTGGAGCATCGGGATGAGGCCATGGCGATCCTGGGAAGAGCTGGAGCTGCTGCCTCACTTCTTCTTCCTCTTGTTCTGGAACAGCTTCAGGATGTGGTTCTCGATAACCTGTTGGACTGAGGCAGGGAGAGGGTGGAATTCAGGGAAGCTGCTCTGGGAAGGATCTGGTCATCATTTTACTCTTGTTTTCTGAGGGAAAAAAAAATCTCAGTTTTCTGAGGGGAACTCCTGTTTTCTGAGGAAGAATCCCAGTATTCTGAGGTAAACCCATGTTTTCTGAGGGCAAAATCCCTGTTTTCTGGGGCAAAATCTCTGTTTTCTGAGGGCAATCCCTACTTTTTGAGAGGAAATCCCTGTTTCCTGAGGGGCAAATCCCTGTTTCCTGAGGGAAATCCCTGTTTTCTGAGGGCAATCCCTGTTTTCTGAGGGAAAAATCCATGTTTCCTGATAGTAGACACTTGCCTTTCTTGTGCCCCAAGGCCATGGCCAGGTCCATGGGGGTGTACCCTGAATCCACCCAGAAAAACCCCAATTTTCTGAGGGAAATCCCTGATTTTTGAGGTAAATCCCTATTTCCTGAGGGAAATCTCTATTTTCTGAGGCAAATCCCTGTTTTCTGAGGGGAAAACTCCTGTTTCCTGATGGAGATCACTTGCCTTTCTTGTGTCCCAAGGCCACGGCCAGGCCCATGGGAGTATACTCCAAACTCGCCCAGCAAAATCCCCATTTTCTGAGGCAAACGCCTGTTTTCTGAGGTAAATCCTGCTTTTGGAGGCAAACCCCTGTTTTTTCAGGGAAATCCCTGCTTTTTGAGGGGAAAATCCATGTTTTCTGATGGAGGACACTTGCCTTTCTTGTGTCCCAAGGCCACGGCCAGGCCCATGGGGGTGTACCCCGAATCCACCCATCAAAATCCCCATTTTCTGAGGGAAATCTCTATTTTCTGAGGCAAATCCCTGTTTTCTGAGGGGAAAACCCCCGTTTCTGATGGAGGACACTTGCCTTTTTTGTGTCCCAAGGCCACGGCCAGGCCCATGGGAGTATACTCCAAATCCACCCAGCAAAATCCCCATTTTCTGAGGGAAATCTCTATTTTCTGAGGCAAACCCCTGCTTTTTGAGGTAAATCCCTACTTTCTGAGGAGAAAACCCCCGTTTCTGACAGAGGACACTTGCCTTTCTTGTGTCCCAAGGCCACGGCCAGGTCCATGGGGGTGTACCCCGAATCCGCCTCCTCGGTCAGGTCAGCGCCGCACGCTGCGGGTCAGCGATGGGAGCTGCCACGGGGAGCAGGGACCCCCAAAAGCTGCCCCTCGCCCCCCAGGCTCTCCTCCCACGGCAGGGAAGCAGCGATTCCAGGAGATGGAACCAGCAGGAGCAGGTTTTTGCCTTACCCAGGAGAGCCTCCACACACTTGACGTGGTTCCCGCGCACGGCGTAGAGCAGGGGGGTGCCCCCGTTCTGTGGGGTGCCAGGGCAGGGAGAGGTCGTTCCTGAGCTCACACGGCTCCTGCTTCTCCCTGCTGTCCCTCGGGGGCTGCCCCACTCGCTGGGATCCATCCCAGCCTCTCCTGGGATCCATCCCAGCCTGTCCCAGTTCTGGACTGGGATCCATCCCAGCCTCTCCTGGGATCCATCCCAGCCTCTCCCAGCTCCAGACTGGGATCCATCCCAGCCTCTCCTGGGATCCATCCCAGCCTGTCCCAGCTCTGGACTGGGATCCCATCCCAGCCTCTCCCAGCTCCAGACTGGGATCCATCCCAGCCTCTCCCAGCTCCAGACTGGGATCCATCCCAGCCTCTCCTGGGATCCATCCCAGTCTGTCCCAGCTCCAGAGTGGGATCCATCCCAGCCTGTCCCAGTTCCAGACTGGGATCCATCCCAGCCTGTCCCAGCTCCAAACTGGGATCCATCCCAGCCTGTCCCAGTTCCAGACTGGGATCCCATCCCAGCCTGTCCCAGCTCCAGACTGGGATCCATCCCAGCCTGTTCCAGTTCTGGACTGGGATCTGCTGGGATTCCCCCTCCAACCTCACCCAGTTTGAGGCTGGGACTCACTGGGATCCCATTCCAGCCTCTCCCAGTTCCAGGCTGGTGTCCCCTGGCCACGCTGATGGCACTGGGGAGGCTTGTCCTGATGTCCCTGCTGTCCCTGCTGTCCCCCGGTGTCCCTGCTGTCCCCGGTGTCCCCCGGCCATGCAGGTGGCACTCACCCAGTCATAGGTGTTGATGTCCACGTCCCTGTCCAGCAGCATGGTGACAATGTCGGTGTAGCCGCCCATGCTGGCCAGGGCCAGCGCGCTCTCGCGCTCCTTGGCCAGCGCGTGGGGATCGGCGCCCTGGGGACAGCGGGGACAGCTGGGTCACATTGTCCTGGGGACAGCGGGGACACAGGGGACACTGGGTGACACTGCCATGGGGACAGCGGGGACAGCTGGGTCACATTGTCCTGGGGACAGTGGGGACACGGGGGACACTGGGTGACACTGCCATGGGGACAGCGGGGACATTAGGGACAGCAGGGACGTGGGGGACACTGGGTGACACTGCCCTGGAGACAGAGGGGACAGCTGGGTCACACTGTCCTGGGGACATGGGGGACATGAGGGACAGCAGGGGACAGTGGGGACACTGGGTGACACTGCCCTGGGGACAGCGGGGACATGGGTGACACTGCCCTGGGGACAGCGGGGACATGAGGGACAGCAGGGGACAGTGGGCACACTGGGTGACACTGCCCTGGGGACAGCAGGGACATTAGGGACAGCAGGGGACACAGGGGACACTGGGTGACACTGCCCTGGGGACAGCGGGGACATGAGGGACAGCAGGGGATAGTGGGCACACTGGGTGACACTGGCCACAGCGGAGACAGCCGGGTGACACTGCCCACGGCCACCCTCCCTGGGCTGACACGACCCTGGGGACAGCAGGGACAGCCTGGTGACACTGCACACAGTGTCCCCACAGTGGGGACAGCTGGGTCACACTGCCCATGGCCACCCTCCCTGGGCTGACACTGCCCTGGGGACAGCAGGGACAGCCTGGTGACACTGCACACAGTGTCCCCACAGTGGGGACAGCTGGGTCACACTGCCCATGGCCACCCTCCCTGGGCTGACACTGCCCTGGGGACAGCAAGGACAGCCCAGTGACACTGCCCATGGCCACCCTTCCTGGGCTGACACCACCCTGGGGACAGCAGGGACAGCCTGGTGACACTGCCCACAGTGGGGACAGCTGGGTCACACTGCCCACGGCCACCCTCCCGGACTGACACCACCCTGGGGACAGCGGGGACAATGGGGACAGAGGGAGATCCCGGAATATAAAAAAAAAAGATCCCAATAATTAAGGCAGATCCCAGGATCAAGGACAGACACCAGGACTAAAAACAGATCCCAGGGTGAAGGACAGGACCCAGGGTGAAGGACAGGTCCCAGGACCAAGGACAGGTCCCAGGACCAAGGAGAGGTCCCAGAACATTCTGGAAGCCCCGCAGCTCCCACGGCCTCACCCACTCCAGGAGGTGCCGGACGGTCTCGATCTCCCCGAAAGCTGCAGCCCAGATCAGGGGGGTGAAGCCTCTCTCGTCGGGTTTGTTCACCAAATTCTCACCTGGGGAGGTGACCACAGCCAGGTGAGCCCCCCCAGTGCTCCCAGTCCAACCAGTCCAACCAGTAAGGGCTCCTAAACCACCCCAGCCAGCTGCTGGATGGTTGGAACTGATGATTTTTGAGGATTTTTCCAGTCTCCAAAACGGGAGAAATCTCCACCAAAAGCCCCAATTCCAACCCCAGTGGTTTTATGGCTGAGTGAGACCCGAGTGTGAGGTCACCAGAGGGGACCTGGCAGGTCCTGGCAGGGCCAAAGTGACACCAACCTTTCCTCAGGTGCTCCTTCAGCTGGATGAGCTCCCCTTGGGCAGCGAGCTGGTGGATGGACAGAGCTGGAGGAGACAAATCCATCAGGGAAAAGAATTCCCTGCAAATTTGGGGGGTGGGAGCTGCCCCAGGGTGGCCCCAACCCCTGCCCTGCTGTCCCCAAAACCCCAGGGTGGCCCCAACCCCTGTCCCCTGCTGTCCCCATGTCCCCATGGGCAGCACTGCAAGGGACAAATCCATCAGGGAAAATAATTCCCTGTAAATTTGGGGGGTGGGAGCTGCCCCAGGGTGGCCCCAACCCCTGCCCTGCTGTCCCCAAAACCCCAGGGTGGCCCCAACCCCTGTCCCCTGCTGTCCCCATGTCCCCATGGGCAGCACTGCAAGGGACAAATCCATCAGAGAAAATAATTCCCTGTAAATTTGGGGGGTGGGAGCTGCCCCAGGGTGGCCCCAGCCCCAGTCCCCTGCTGTCCCCAAACCCCCAGGGTGGTCCCAACCCCTGCCCTGCTGTCCCCAAAACCCCAGGGTGGCCCCAACCCCCGTCCCCTGCTGTCCCCATGGGCAGCACTGCAAGGGACAAATCCACCAGGGAAAAGAATTCCCTGTAAATTTGGGGGGTGGGAGCTGCTCCCAAAATCTTGGGGTGCTCCCAACCCCTGCCTTGCTGTCCCCAAAATCCCAGGGCGGCCCCAACCCACATCCCCTGCTGTCCCCAAAATCCTGGGGTGACCTCCCCTGCTGTCCCCATGTCCCCATGGGAAGCACTGCAAGGGACAAATCCACCAGGGAAAAAGAATTCCCTGTAAATTTGGGGGGTGGAAGCTGCCCCAGGGTGGCCCCAACCCCTGCCCTGCTGTCCCCAAACCCCCAGGGTGGTCCCAACCCCTGCCCTGCTGTCCCCAAAACCCCAGGGTGGCCCCAGCCCCAGCCCTGCTGTCCCCTGCAGCCCCAGGGGACACTGGTGGCACTCACTGTCCAGTGTGGCCGGCAGGGCTGACACCTCATTGCCTCGCTGTCTGTTGGTCAAGGTGTTGGAATGCTTCAGGGGGAAACCTGGGACAGCACAGAGGGTCTGCAGGTCATTCCCCATCAATTTGGGGTCATTCCCCATCAATTTGGGGTCATTCTCCACCAATTTGGGATCATTCTCCACCAATTTGGGGTCATTCCCCATCAATTTGGGGGTGTTCTACATCAATTTGGGGTCATTCCCCATCAATTTGGGGGTGTTCTACATCAATTTGGGGTCATTCCTTATCAATTTGGGGTCATTCCCCATCAATTTGGGGTCATTCCCCATCAATTTGGGGTCATTCCCCATCAATTTGGGGTTGTTCTCCATCAATTTGGGGTTATTCTCCATCAATTTGGGGTTATTCCCCACCAATTTGGGGTCATTCCCCATCAATTTGGGGTCATTCTCCATCAATTTGGGTTTATTCCCCATTAATTTGGGGGTGTTCCCCATTAATTTGGGGTAATTCCCCATTAATTTGGGGTTTATTCTCCATTAATTTCTGGTTTATTTTCTATTTATTCCTTCTCTATTAGTTTATTCTCCATTTATTTATTTATTTATTTACTCTCCATTAATTTCAAGTTTATTTCCTATTTACTCTTTATTTATTTATTTATTTACTCTCCATTCATTTTAGGTTTATTTTCTATTTATCATTTATTCATTTATTTATTTATTTATTTATTTACTCTCCATTCATTTCTGATTTATTTCCAATTTCTTTAAATCCACACCACCCAGGTCCCTCCTCCCATTTCCCATCCTTGCTGGGCTCCACTTGGGAATCCCAAAGTGTTTCCAGCCCCAAATCCGAGCTTTTATTGGGAAAAATCCAAGGAAAATAAGATTTCCATCTCCAATCCCAGCTGCAGTGGAGCTGCAGTGACCTCTCAGGGCTGGCAGGAGTGGGCACCAAATTTTGGGATTGGGATTGGGATTTCCCACATTTAAACAGCAATTTAAGGCTCTTTCTTGGGAATCCCAAAGTGTTTCCAGCCCTTGATCTGCAGTTTTATTGGGAAAAATCCAAGGAAAATGAGATTTCCATCTCCAATTCCAGCGTGGAGCTGCAGTGACCTCTCAGGGCTGGCAGGAATGGGCACCAAATTTTGGGATTGGGATTTCCCACATTTGAGGCTCCTTCCCGGGATTTTTGGGATGGGGGGATCCCAGGGAATTTCCCCTCTGTGCCCCACTCACCGTCCAGGGCCGGGGCCTCGCTGGGGCTCTGGGAATCCACGGGAGCAGCCGAGGAATTCCGGGGGGTCTCGGCTCCACCTGCAGCCCGGGCACCTCGGTGTCACCCCCGGGGGATTTTTGGGGTGTCCCAGGCTGGGTGGTCCCATCCAGCTCGGGATACCCCAAACAGACCCCATTTCCCAGGAGGATCCCAGGTTCAGTTTGTCCCCAGCATTCCCAACTCACCATCCCCACATTCCGGGGGTGCAGCGTCCCCGTCCTGCTGGGGACACCCCGAGGGGACCCCGCTGTCCCCCATGCTGCCTCTTCAGTCTTTTTTCACCCAATTTTGGGGGGGGTCCTGGGGGGCTCCCTGAGAGCTCCTTCACCTTCCCTGCACAAGGATGGGGTGGGAGAGGGGGAAAAACAGGGACATGTGGGACAGACCCCGAGTGCCTGAGACCCCCAGACTGCAGCGGGGGCTGGGGTCCCCTTTGCCCTCCCCAGCCCCATTCCTGGGGTCCCCCTTGATCTCCTCACCCTGTTCTGGAATCTTCCCTTTCCCTTCCCTTCCCTTCCCCCTCCCTGTCCCTTGTGTCCCCCTCCCTGTCCCCATCCCTGTCCCCATCCCTGTCCCTTGTGTCCCCCTCTCTGTCCCCATCCCTGTCCCTTGTGTCCCCCTCCCTGTCCCCATCCCTGTCCCCCTCCCTGTCCTTTGTGTCCCCCTCCCTGTCCTTTGTGTCCCCCTCTCTGTCCCCATCCCTGCCCCTTGTGTCCCCCTCCCTGTCCCCTGTGCCCCCATCCCTGTCCCCATCCCTGTCCCTTGTGTCCCCCTCCCTGTCCCTTGTGTCCCCCTCCCTGTCCCCATCCCCGTTCCCGGGATCGCTCTCGCCCTTCCCATCCCCATTCCCGGCATTTCCCACACTCCGCTCCCGCAGCTCCTCCGAGCCCGGGACCCCCGGGACTCTCCCCAGCCCCTCACCGCCGATACCGATCCCGTTGCCGTTGCCTTTCCCGGTCCCGTCCCCGGTTCCCGATCCGCTCCCGTTCCCGGTCTCACCGCCGCCTCCCGGCGGTCCCGCCCCTCACTTCCCGTTCCTGATCCCTTCCTCATCCCGTTCCCGTTCCCGTTCCCGTTCCCCATCCCGTCCCCGTTCCCGCTCTCACCGCCGCCTCCCGCCGCTCCCCCCCCTCCCTTCCCGTTCCTGCGGGGCCCGCCTGGGCCGGGCCGCGCTCCCCGAACCCGCCCGGTCCCACCTCCCCGTGAGGGCGGCCTTAAAGCGACACGACGGGGTGGCAGCGGGACCGCCTGGCCTTGGGGACACCCTGGGGACACTTTGGGGACACTCTGGGGACACTCTGGGGACACCCTGGGGACACTTTGGGGACACTCTGGGGTCCGAGGGGGGCAAAGGCCGCGACACCACCAGACCCCTCACAGTGCAGCACGGTCAAACCGGGAGCCACCGAGAGTCCCCGCGGGTGACAACGGGGACATGGGGGGGTGGGGTGGGGGGGGGGGACGGCGAGGGTGACACCGATTTGGGGGTGGGAGCGCTAAGCGGAACGTTGCCCCCGCGGCCGCGTTTCCAGCCGGGGCTATTTTCCCTGCCCGGGGCGGTTTCCGGGGCGCGCCGGCGGAAGCGGAAGTGGCGGCGGGCGGGATGGAGGAACCGGAGATGCAGCTGAAGGCGAAGAAAGGTGGGAGCGGGAAAGGCGGGACCGGGACCGGGAAAGGCGGGACCGAGAAGGGCGGGGATGGGCTGGGAGAGGCCCCGCCGCGGTGGTTTGGCCGTTGGTGTGCTGTGGTTTGATTGCCGGCCTTTATCCCCGGGGCTGCTGTTGGGGAGAGCCCCTGGATGTCCCCTGGAGTTTTCTGTGGGGATTTTTCCAAGGTTTTCTGTGGAGAAATTTCCAGGGATTTCTGTGGATATCCACTGAGATATTTCCATGGATTTCTCTGGATTTCTGTGGATTTCCACTGAGATATTTCCCGTGCGTTTCCCTGCATTCCCGCTGAGCTCTCTCCCGGTTTATCCCTACTCTGTTAATCCCGTTTTTTCCCCCGTTTTTCCCCCCTTTTTTTCCCCCGTTTTCCCCCCCGTTTTTCCCCCGTTTTTCCCGGTTGTTTCCCCGTTGTTTCCCGGCTGTTTCCCGTTTTCCCCCGGTTGTTTTCCCCCGGTTGTTTTCCCGGCTGTTTCCCGGTTTTCCCCCGGCTGTTTCCCGGTTGTTTCCCGGCTGTTTCCCGGTTGTTTTCCCGGCTGTTTCCCGGCTGTTTTCCCGGCTGTTTTCCCGGCTGTTTTCCCGGCTGTTTCCCGGTTTTCCCCCGGCTGTTTCCCGGTTGTTTCCCGGCTGTTTTCCCGGCTGTTTCCCGGTTGTTTCCCGGCTGTTTTCCCGGCTGTTTTCCCTGGCTGTTTCCCGGTTTTCCCCCGGCTGTTTCCCGGTTGTTTCCCGGTTGTTTCCCGGCTGTTTTCCCGGCTGTTTCCCGGTTTTCCCCCGGCTGTTTCCCGGCTGTTTCCCGGCTGTTCTCCCGGCTGTTTCCCGGCTGTTTTCCCGGCTGTTTCCCGGTTGTTTCCCGGCTGTTTTCCCGGCTGTTTTCCCTGGCTGTTTCCCGGTTTTCCCCCGGCTGTTTCCCGGCTGTTTCCCGGTTGTTTCCCGGCTGTTTTCCCGGCTGTTTCCCGGTTTTCCCCCGGCTGTTTCCCGGCTGTTTCCCGGCTGTTTTCCCGGTTGTTTCCCCCGTTTTTCCCTGGCTGTTTCCCGGCTGTTTCCCGGTTTTCCCCCGGCCATTTCCCGGTTGTTTCCCGGCTGTTTTCCCGGTTGTTTCCCGGTTGTTTCCCGGTTTTCCCCCGGCCGTTTCCCGGTGTTTTCCCGGCTGTTTCCCGGCGGCAGTGACGGACAAGTTCACGGAGAGCCTGTACGTGCTGGCCAACGAGCCCTCGGTGGCTCTGTTCCGCCTGCAGGAGCACGTGCGCCGCTCCCTGCCCGAGCTGGCCCAGCACAAGGTGAGCGTGGGAATTCTGGGAATCATCATCCTGGGAATCATCATCCTGGGAATCATCATCCTGGGAATCATCATTCTGGGAATAATTCTGGGAATGAGCATCCTGGGAATTGTCCTGGAGATCGTCCTGGGAACAATCCTGGGGATCATCCTGGGAACCGTCCTGGGAATCATTCTGGGGACCATCCTGGGGATCATCCTGGGATCATTCTGGGAATCATTCTGGGAATCATCCAGGGAATCATCCTGGGAATAATTCTGGGAATCGTCCTGGGGACAATCCTGGGGATCATCCTGGGAATAATTCTGGGAATCATTCTGGGAATCGTCCTGGGAACAATCCTGGGAACCATCTTGGGCACCATGCTGGGAATCATGCTGGGAATCATCCTGGGGAATCATCCTGGGGAATCATCCTGGGAACCATTCTGGGGACAGTCCTGGGGACAATCCTGGGGATCATCCTGGGAACCATCCTGGGGATCGTCCTGGGAACCATCATCCTGGGAATAATTCTGGGGACAATCCTGGGGAATCATCCTGGGAATCATCCTGGGAATTGTCCTGGGGATCATCCTGGGAATTGTCCTGGGAACCATCCTGGGAATCGTCCTGGGAATCATCCTGGGAATTCTGGGAACAATTCTGGGGATCATCCTGGGAATAATTCTGGGAATCATTCTGGGAATCATCCTGGGAACCGTCCTGGGGATCATCCTGGGAATAATTCTTGGAAGCATTCTGGGAACCATCCTGGGAATCATCCTGGGAATCATCCTGGGAATCATTCTGGGAATCGTCCTGGGGATCGTCCTGGGAATTCTGGGGACCATCCTGGGAATCGTCCTGGGGACAATCCTGGGGATCATCCAGGGGATCATCGTGGGGACAGTCCTGGGGACAGTCCTGGGGATCGTCCTAGGGATCATCCTGGGAATTCTGGGAACAATTCTGGGGATCATCCTGGGAACAATCCTGGGGACAATCCTGGGGGCATCCTGGGGACTGTCCTGGGGATCATCCTGGGAATTCTGGGAACAATTCTGGGGATCATCCTGGGAATCATCCTGGGAACCATCCTGGGAATAATTCTGGGAATCGTCCTGCGGACAATCCTGGGGATCATCCTGGGGATCATCCTGGGAACAATCCTGGGACTCATCATCCTGGGACTCATCATCCTGGGAATCATCATCCTGGGGATCATCCTGGGGACAATCCTGGGAATCATCCTGGGAATCATTCTGGGGACCATCCTGGGAATCGTCCTGGGGACAATCCTGGGGATCATCCAGGGGATCATCCTGGGGACAATCCTGGGAACCATCCTGGGAACCATCCTGGGGATCATCCTGGGAGTCCTGGGGATCGTCCTGGGGATCATCCTGGGAACCGTCCTGGGAACAATCCTGGGAACAATCCTGGGAATCATTCTGGGAATTGTCCTGGAGATCGTCCTGGGAACAATCCTGGGGACCATCCTGGGAACCATCCTGAGGATCGTCCTGGGAACCATCCTGGGGATCGTCCTGGGAATTCTGGGAATCATCCTGGGAATCATCCTGGGAATTCTGGGAACCATCCTGGGGACCATCCTGGGGCTGAGGGAGGAGCCCACCTGGCCCAGCTCCTCTGGGAATTCCTGCCTGAAAATTCCCAGTGGGGGTTGTCCAGGCTGGAGCTGTTCCCTGGGCCCTGGGATTGCATCCCAAATCCCAAATCCATTCCCTGGAATTCCCAAATCCATTCCCTGGGTCCTGGAATTCCATCCCAATTCCATTCCCTGTATCCCGGAATTCCCAAATCCCAAATCCATTCCCTGGGATTCCCTGAAAATCCCAAATCCATTCCCTGGGATTCCCAAATCCCAAATCCATTCCCTGGGATTCCCAGATCCCAAATCCATTCCCTGGGCTCTGGGATTCCCAGATCCCAAATCCATTCCCTGGGATTCCCAAATCCATTCCTTGGTCCCTGGAATTCCCAAATCCCAAATCCATTCCCTGGAATTCCCAAATCCATTCCCTGTATCCCAGAATTCCCAAATCCCAAATCCATTCCCTGGGATTCCCAAATCCCAAATCCATTCCCTGGAATTCCCAAATCCCAAATCCATTCCCTGGGATTCCCAAATCCTAAATCTATTATTTGTGCCCTGTATCCCAGAATTCCCAAATCCCAAATCCATTCCCTGGGCCCTGTCCCTCATCCCAAATCCTCTCCAGCTCCTCCCTGCCCCTCTGGAAGCAGCTCCAAGTTTTCCTTGGATCCTTCCCTTCTTGGACACTCCAGGGGCAGCCTCAGCTTCCCTGGGAATTCCATCCCATCCCATTCCAGGCAGGAATTCCATCCCAAATTCCCATTCCCAGTTTGGATCCTGCCTGATCCCTGTTTTTCCCCTCGCAGTCAGACATGCAGAGCTGGGAGGAGCAGAGCCAGGGAGCCATTTACACCGTGGAGTACGCCTGCAGGTACGGGAATTCTGGGAATTCCGGGAATTCCGGGGCTGGAAAACCCAGCAGGATCGAGGGAACGAGGATGGGAGGAGCTGGGGTTTGGGATTTCCACCTTGAGAGGGAAATTCCTGGAATTCTGGGCTGGAAAACCCAGAGAATTAATTGGGATTTGGGATTTTCACTTTGAGAAATTCCTGGAATTCTGGGCTGGAAAGATCCAGAGAATGAGCTGGGATTTTCACCTTGAGAGGGAAATTCCTGGAATTTCAGGAATGAGTTGGGGTTTGGGATGAGGTTTGAACACTTTGAGGGTGAAATTCCTGGAATTCTGGGCTGGAAAACCCAGCAGGATCCAGGGAATGAGTTGGGATTTGGGATTTCCACTTTGAGAGGGAAATTCCTGGAATTCTGGGTGGAAAACCCAGGGAATTAATTGGGATTTGGGATGAGCTTTGAACACTTTGAGGGTGAAATTCCTGGAATTCTGGGCTGGAAAATCCAGGGAATGAATTGGGATTTTCACTTTGAGAGGGGAAATTCCTGGAATTCCAGGAAAACCCATCAGAATCCAGGGAATGAATTGGGAAGAGCTGGAATTTCCCAACTCCTCCCAGGAATTCCAGAACTTTCTAAAACCTTTCCCCAACTTCCCACAGTTCGAAACTCCTCAAACCTTTTCCTCCCTGGCCTTAGAGTGGGAACCAGCAGAAATTTGGGAATTCCAGCTCCCTCTTTTTCCCACTTTTTCCCACTTTTCCAGTGCCATCAAGAGCATGACTGACAGCAGCGTTTACTTCAAGAGCATCGACAGCCTGCTCAAGCATTCCATCGCCCTCAAGGAGCAGCTCAGCGCTGCCCAGGGCCGCAGGTACCCCCAGAATCCCGGGAAAAACATTCCAGGATTATCCAGGACGGCATTCCAGGGCTTTTCCCCCATTCCCTGGGGGGAATCAGTGCTGTTTGCTAAGGGAAAATGGGAATAAATTGAATTTTCGGGAGGATTTTTGGGATATCCGAAGGATTTGGAATGCAGAAATTGGGAAGAGGCATCCCTAAAATCCCAGAAAAAACATTCCAGGATTATCCAGGACGGCATTCCAGGGCTTTTCCCCCATTCCCTGGGGGGAATCAGTGCTGTTTGCTAAGGGAAAATGGGAATAAATTGAATTTTCGGGAGGATTTTTGGGATATCCGAAGGGTTTGGAATGCAGAAATTGGGAAGAGGCATCCCTAAAATCCCAGAAAAAACATTCCAGGATTATCCAGGACGGCATTCCAGGGCTTTTCCCCCATTCCCTGGGGGGAATCAGTGCTGTTTGCAATTCCAAAATGGGAATAAATTGAATTTTCGGGAGGATTTTTGGCGTATCCGAAGGGTTTGGAATGCAGGGATTGGGAAGAGGCAACCCCCCAAAATTTTTGGGATTTTAAAATAAAATTTTGAGGGATTTTTTGGGGATTTTTTTTTTTTTTGATGATTTTCTATTCAAATTTTTATGGATTTTTTTTAATTTTTTTTTTTTTTTTTATTCTCAGGGTATTTTTGGGGGAATTTTTTTTTAATTTCTTGAGGGATTTTTGTGTTTCTTTTGATTTTTCTTTTTTTTGGGTGGGTTTTTTGGGATTTGTCCACTCCCTTCCCCCAGCAAACCCCAAATTTCTCACATTTTCAAGCTGCTGAATTTAACTTTTTCCCTCTTTTTTTTCCCCCACAGCACCATCACCCCCCATCCCAAGAACCCTCCAGCCACCTCCTGATTTCCTGAATTCTCCAAAAAGTGAAAAAAAAACCCTCCAGGTATTGAAACCCCTGAATTCCCAGGAAAACAACCCCAAAAAAAAGCTGAAAAATCCCAAATTTTGAATTTTGGGACCTTTTTTCCATCAAAAAAAAAGAGTGGGGGTTGTGTTTATCCTTTGGATTTTTTGATTTTTCCACCCCCAAAATGAGGTTTGGATTTGGGAATTTCGTATCAAAAGCTGGGAATGTCAACAAAATTCCAAACTTTTCTTGAGGAGGAATTCTCCAAGGAGAAATTTAATCAGGAAGAGAAGAAAAAGGAGAAAAAAAAACCTCAAAAAAATATAAAAATCCCACAACATTCTCCTGAGCTTGGAGCTCCTTTTTTATCCTGGGGTTTCCAAGGGCATGGAAGAAAAAAAATGAGGAATTTTAGGTTTATAAGGGAGAAAAAATTTTTCCCACCCCAAATCCGCTCTTGGCCACCCCAAATCTGCTCTGGGCCACCCCAAACCCGCTCTTGGCCACCCCAAACCCGCTCTTGGCCACCCCAAACCCGCTCTTGGCCACCCCAAATCTGCTCTTGGCCACCCCAAATCCGCTCTTGGCCACCCCAAATCTGCTTTGGGCCACCCCAAATCTGCTCTTGGCCACCCCAAATTTGCTTTTCCCCACCAAGCACTGATTGATTATGCTGATTAATTAATGATTTAATCAACACGTGGCCGGGGTTAATGACCCAGCCCTGGGGTCATTTTGGTGGCCACCTCTGGGCCAACAATTTGGGGTGCCCCAGGAGCTCCTGGAATTCCCCCCAAAAAGAGAATTTCAAATCCTGGAAATTAAACCCCCCTGGATTGGATTTAGCCAGCTCTAAATTCACCGGTCCCAATTTCTAGAGTCTCTAAAATTCAAATTAAAGAGCTCAACTCCAACCCTGGTGTTCACGGAGAGAAATTTGGGGGATTTTCCACCGATTGCTCCCCAAAATTCCCTTTGGGAGGGGACCCTGCAAATCCTCACGCGGATTTTGGGGAGCCAGAGGAGTTGGCACCGCGTACCCCTCACTCCCCGTTCCTGCCGCATCCTCCCGCCCTTCCCTTCTGCCCAGACCCCTCCGGGCATTCCCGGTCCCTCCGGACCCTTCCGAGCATCTCCGCCTCTCCCGAGCCCCGCCAGCCCCGGTCCCGCCTCTCCCGAACCCCTCCGGTCTCTCCTGAGCCCCCCGGTCTCTCCAGCCCCGCTCCCGCCTCTCCCGAACCCCTCCGGTCTCTCCAGCCCCAGTCCCGCCTCTCCCGAACCCCTCCGGTCTCTCCAGCCCCAGTCCCGCCTCTCCCGAACCCCTCCGGTCTCTCCAGCCCCAGTCCCGCCTCTCCAGAACCCCTCCGGTCTCTCCAGCCCCGGTCCCGCCTCTCCAGAACCCCTCCGGTCTCTCCAGCCCCGGTCCCGCCTCTCCAGAACCCCTCCGGTCTCTCCAGCCCCGGTCCCGCCTCTCCCGAGCCCCTCCGGTCTCTCCAGCCCCGGTCCCGCCTCTCCCGAACCCCTTGAGTCCCGGTCCCAGCGGCTCCCGAGCTCCTCCGGCCCCGGTCTCCGCCTCTCCCGAGCCCTCCGGTCTCTCCAGCCCCGGTCCCGCCTCTCCCGAACCCCTCCAGCTCCGGTCACCGCCTCTCCCGAGCCTCCCAGACCCGGTCCCCGCCTCTCTCGAGCCCCTCCAGCCCCGGTCCCCGCCTCTCCCGAACCCCTTGAGTCCCGTTCCCAGTGGCTCCCGAGCCTCCCAGCCCCGGTCCCAGTGGCTCCCGAGCCCCCCAGCCCCGGTCCCCTCCTCTCCCGAGCCCCTCCAGCTCTGGTCCCGCCTCTCCCGAGCCCCCCGGTCTCTCCCGCCCCGGTGCCCGCCTCTCCCGAGCCCCGGTTCCCCGGTGCCCCCGCTGGGCGGCTCTCACCGCTCGGGCCCGGGCTGTCCCCGGCCCAGCTCGGTGCTGGAGTAGCCGTGCAGGAGGCAGAGCAGGAGGCAGCTCACGTTGAGCACCGGGCAGAGCGCGGCCAGCACGGCCGATACCGGCAGCAGAGCGGCGGCCACCGGCTCCGGCAGCCCCCCGCCACCGGTACCGACGGCAGCTGGAAGATGAGGCTGGAGGAGAGCAGGGCCATGGCAGCGGACAAGGTCCCGAAGAGCAGCGGCACCGTCAGGGCTCGCTGCGGGTACACGGAGGGCATGGCGGGGCCGGTACCGGCACCGGCAACCGGGGGAACCGGGGGTGCCGAACGTGCGGGACTCCTCGGCGCCGCCGCTGCGGGAGATCGGACGGGAGAATGGGAGCCGGGAATGAGAACCGGGGACGGGCACCGGGCCGGGAGCGCCTCCGTTCCGCGGTGTCCGCCGGGGCGGGCCGGTCCTGCCTCCGGGACGGCTCCGCCCCCGGTGGGGCCCCGGGAGCAGGAGCGGGGACTGAGGACAGACAGACAGACAGACGGACAGCCACCGAACCGCTTCCCCCATTCCCAGCTCTGCCGTTCTCTGGGAAAACCCCGGGATTGACCTCCCGGTGTGGGAGCGAGGGCACCGCGATTCCCGCATCCCCCGGGAGCGGCACTTTTGGCCTCCACCTGCTCCGGGACCGTCCCCTCCAGCACCCCCCGGGAATTCCCGAAACGTTCCCAGTCCCGCAAGGCTGGGAAAGGACCCTCGGGCCGACCCCTGGGACCCCCGCGAGTTTCCCATGCCTTATAAATATCCTGGGAAGCGGAATCCCAGCGTTCCTGTGGGATCCTCCCCGCCAGCTCCTTCCCCCTGGGGGAACGGAGCAGGGAAATTCACCCCGCGGGTCACCTGGCACCTTGGCAATGTCCCCGCGCTTCCTGGCACAGCAATTCCCCCCGGAGACGCCACAAAGGGGACACGAGGGGACATCGGGGTGCCACCCCCATCGCGGTGCCACCAGCCGGGGCTGTGGCATCCAGACAGAGGTGATGTTTCTGTCTGCCGGAAGAGCAGTGCTGGCTGTCCCTTTCTGTCCCTCGCTGTCCCTCGCTCCCGTCCCGCGTGGGTGGTTCCCGCTGGCACCGGAGCCGGGCAGGACACGGGGCTATTTTGAAGTCCCTCCGTGTTGGCCTTGGCAGCAGCAGCAGCACTTTGGCTCCAGGCTCCTTTCCAGCATTTTTGGGAAGGGGGGGAGGGAGGTGGCAGTCCCTGGGACTCGGCCCAAAGTCCTCCTGGTGACGGCATCTCTGTCCCTTTCCCGTGTCCCGGGCGGTGACAAAGCTCAGCCGTGTCCTCCGGGGTGCAGCTCTCACCCCAGGGCACTGAGCACCCCAAAAAAAATCCCCAAATCCCGGGATTTTGGGGCAGGAAGAGCCTCGAGAGGGAGCTGGGAAGGAGCAGCCGGGCCCAGCCCAGCTCGGAGGGGACCGCGGGGTCCCTGTCCCCAAAAACGGCTGGGAGTGACCCTGGGCAGTCCGAGGTGAAGGAAGGACAGACGGACAGGACAGGGATGTCCCACACCCAAAGAGCCACTCGAGTGTCCCCAAAGTGTCCCAGGGACATCTGGATGTGTCACCTCAGACTCTGCCGAAGCTCCGGCGCTTCTATTCCCCCCCCGCCCCGCCCGCTCTTCAGGATCAATTAATATCGCTGGCGAGGCTAATTAACACTCCGCTAATTGCGCTCTGGAAATCACCAGCTTTAAAAGCAGCTCTGAGGAAGATGAGCGCCCCAGAGCCTCACCCAGAAATTCCTCATTTCTCCAGGTTTTCCTCCCGAGCTTCCCGGGAATGGGAGGCGGGACAGGACCCCCAGGATGTCCAGGGTGCAAAAGTGGGGCTGGGGGGGACCTGATTCCCTGAATTCCCTGATATTCCCAGATTTCCCTGATATTCCCAGAATTCCCTGATATTCTCTGATATTCCCAGATTTTCCTGATATTCCCTGATATTCCTTGATTACCCCTGATTTCCCTGATTCACCTGATTTACATGATATTCCCTGAATTCCCTGATGCTCCCAGATTTCCCTGATATTCCCTGATTCTCCTGATATTTTCTGAATTCCCTGAATTCCTTGATATTCCCTGAATTCCCTGATATTCCCTGAATTCCCTGAATGCCCAGATTCCCCAGATTTCCCTCATATTCCCTGAATTCCCAGATTTCCCTGATATTCCCTGATTCCCCTGAATTCCCAGATTCCCCAGATTTCCCTCATATTCCCTGAATTCCCAGATTCCCCTGATATTCCCAGATTTCCCAGATTCCCCTGATATTCCCAGATTTCCCTGATAATCCCTGATATTCCCTGATATTCCCAGATTTCCCTGAATTCCCCTTTTCCCACCTGCAGCGCCCCGACCCCCCTGGCCACGCCCCCTTCATTCACCCCGCCCCTCACCCAGACAAGGGCGTGACTATGCAAATAAACACCCACCGGTAACCAATGGCAGAACAGCCCGGCTGCTGTATGCAAATCTTCGAGCGGAGTGGGCGGAGTTATGCAAATGTCAGCGGCGGTGCTCGGTCAGGCGGCGGCAGCGCGCGCTCCGGGGACACGAACGGGACCGGGACCGGCACCGGGAGCGACACCGGGACCGACAGCGGGAGCAGCACCGAGAGCAGCACCGGGAGCAGCACCGGGGTCTCCCCGGCTCCGCTGCAGCGCCGGGAGGGCGCGGAGCCACCGAGGAGGAGGAAGCGCCGCTGCCCAGGTGCGTGTCCCGCGGCGGGCACGGCGGGTCCCGCGCTCCGGTGGCACCGAGCCGAGGGGACAGTGACAAGCCACAGCAGCGCCGTCCGCTCCGTTTTCCCTCTCCGTTGCTCCGTCCGCATCCCGGCGGGGCTCACGGGCAGGGGGAGCGGGGCCGGCCCGGGGAGGGGCCGGTGCGGCCGGGCCGGCGCCCGGCGGGCTGCTCT
This sequence comes from Serinus canaria, assembly GCF_022539315.1. Classification (NCBI taxonomy): domain Eukaryota; kingdom Metazoa; phylum Chordata; class Aves; order Passeriformes; family Fringillidae; genus Serinus; species Serinus canaria. The sequence continues at coordinate 1,526,125 of NC_066341.1, read as the reverse complement.
GGGCACGGCGGAGCCCCGGCCCCCGCCCCGCCGTCTCGGGATGGCGGGCTATAAAAAGCCTGTGGTTTGCGCCGAGCTCGGGGCGGTTATTTTTACTCGTGTCTGCGCAGGGAGGAACGCCCGGGTTTAACCCAAAAGTGCAGCCTGGGTGGCAGCCGCCCTGCCCCGGCCCCGCCGCCACCTCCCCGCCACCCCCGGGGCCACCGGCGCCTCCCGGGGGGCTGCGGCTGAGCTCGAGGCGCACGGGGAAACTGAGACACGGTAGCGGCGGGCTGTTGGCTCGGTGTGGTTGCGGGGATAGCGAGCCTGGGCACCCCCGATGGCGCTGTCACCTCTCTGGGGTGGCACGGCGGCCTGGCTGTGCCTGGCACGTGCTGGTGGCAGCCCGGTTCCTTCCCGCTCCCAGGAGGGGACAACGTGGCCAAGGCTCCTGCCAGGGGCATCTTCAGGGTGGTGGCATCTCCATGTGCCATCTTCAGGGTGGTGGCACTCCATGTGGCACCTCCAGGGTGGTGGCACCTCCATGTGGCACCTCCAGGGTGGTGGCACCTCCATGTGGCATATCCAGGGTGGTGGCTCGTCCATGAGGCATTTCCAGGGTGGTGGCACCTCCATGTGGCACCTCCAGGGTGGTGGCACCTCCATGTGCCATCTCGAGGGTGGTGGCACGTCCATGTGCCACCTCCAGAGTGGTGGCACCTCCACGAGGCACCTCCAGGGTGATGGCACCTCCAGGGTGGTGGCACCTCCAGGGTGGTGGCACTTCCATGTGCCATCTCCTGGGTGGTGTCCCAGTGCACCTGGGTCCCCCTGGCACCCGTGGAGAGCGAGGTGGATCCTCTGCCAGATCCTCCTGCCCAGCCCAGCCCGCTGCCAGCGTGTCCCTGTCCCTCCTGTCCCTCCTGTCCCTGTCCCTCCTGTCCCTGTCCCTCCTGTCCCTGTCCCCATTCTCAGGGATTTTTTACTCCTTTAATGCCAGAAACATTCCCAGCGCTGCCAGTCTGGAGTTTCCCAGGGAATGAATTCCCATGGAAGCTCGGGATGGGACCGAGGGCTGTGTCCCCCAGGGGACCCCCCGGCCACCCCTGGGGACAGGGCTGGGAAAGGAGCGGGGGTGGCCACCAGGACATCCCGGCCCTGGCCCTGTGCCACGGCCCCGGCTGCCAGCTGGGCACGTCACGGTGACGTCCGGGAGCTCTGGGGGAAGGAGGGAGGTGGGTGCAGCCTCAGCTCTGGTTTGGGATCCCAAACCTGCCCAGAGCACCCAGGAATTCCAAAAAAAGCAGATTTGGGAAACTTTGGGAGATTTCTGTGCAAGGGTAGAGGGATCCTGCTGGGCCATGCCAGCACTAAACCAGCCTAAACCAGGTACTAAACCAGCCTAAACCAGGCACTAAACCAGCCTAAACCAGGCACTAAACCAGCCTAAACCAGGCCTCAGGTCTGGTTTGGGATCCCAAA
>NC_066341.1:1506166-1524164 GCF_022539315.1 Serinus canaria | reverse complement strand
CTCCATGTGCCATCTCGAGGGTGGTGGCACGTCCATGTGCCACCTCCAGAGTGGTGGCACCTCCACGAGGCACCTCCAGGGTGATGGCACCTCCAGGGTGGTGGCACCTCCAGGGTGGTGGCACTTCCATGTGCCATCTCCTGGGTGGTGTCCCAGTGCACCTGGGTCCCCCTGGCACCCGTGGAGAGCGAGGTGGATCCTCTGCCAGATCCTCCTGCCCAGCCCAGCCCGCTGCCAGCGTGTCCCTGTCCCTCCTGTCCCTCCTGTCCCTGTCCCTCCTGTCCCTGTCCCTCCTGTCCCTGTCCCCATTCTCAGGGATTTTTTACTCCTTTAATGCCAGAAACATTCCCAGCGCTGCCAGTCTGGAGTTTCCCAGGGAATGAATTCCCATGGAAGCTCGGGATGGGACCGAGGGCTGTGTCCCCCAGGGGACCCCCCGGCCACCCCTGGGGACAGGGCTGGGAAAGGAGCGGGGGTGGCCACCAGGACATCCCGGCCCTGGCCCTGTGCCACGGCCCCGGCTGCCAGCTGGGCACGTCACGGTGACGTCCGGGAGCTCTGGGGGAAGGAGGGAGGTGGGTGCAGCCTCAGCTCTGGTTTGGGATCCCAAACCTGCCCAGAGCACCCAGGAATTCCAAAAAAAGCAGATTTGGGAAACTTTGGGAGATTTCTGTGCAAGGGTAGAGGGATCCTGCTGGGCCATGCCAGCACTAAACCAGCCTAAACCAGGTACTAAACCAGCCTAAACCAGGCACTAAACCAGCCTAAACCAGGCACTAAACCAGCCTAAACCAGGCCTCAGGTCTGGTTTGGGATCCCAAACCTGCCCAGGGCACCCAGGAATCCCAAAAAAAGCAGATTTGGGAAACTTTGGGAGATTTGTGTGCAAGGGCAGAGGGATCCTGCTGGGAGCCAGCAGTGAGGGGGCTGCTGGGGGGGCAGCCAGAAGGATTTGGGTGGAAATCAGGACAATTTCAACCCCTTTGAATTTCCCTCCTCTTGCCCAAAAATCCCCTCAGGATCCTCAGGATCAAAGCAGCCCCACCTGGGGACCCCTCCCCAAATTAATCCCGTGGGAATTGTGAGTTCCTTCCCTGGGGGGGACCCTCGGGGGGGGGGGGGGGGGGGATGTCCTTGTGTCCATCCCTCCTCCCCAGGACGAGCTGCTGGGTTTTTGGGGCCGTTTCAATCCTTCCTCACGCTCATTTTGGAACTGAAAATCCCCCACCCGTGGGCACCGGGCCGTGGCTTTCGCTCTGTGTCACCCCCAGGGTGACAGTGACAGTGACAGTGACAGTGACAGCAGGGCTGGATGGTGGCCACGTCCCCCAGAACCCCCAAACCTGAGGGGTTTTAGGGCTGCTGCGTGTCTGGGGAGGTGCTGGTGGTCCCAAAAACCCCCTCAGAGCCACATCCCCACCTTTCCCCTCTTTCCCAGTCCCCTCCCAACCCCGTACTGGTTTGTACTGGTTTGTACTGGTTTGTACTGGTTTGTACTGGTCACTTCTTTGAACACCCTATAAAAAGCAGGAGGGCCCAGCACAAACTCCAGGCTCAACTTTGACTTTTCCCCGTGCTGGGCTCGGGATGCTGCTGACAGCAGCTCAGCCCTTCCCAGGGGATCCAAACCACGGGGCCAGGGCTGGGCCTGTCCCTCGGGGCCAGACACGGGTCTGGGGCTCCTAAAATCCCCATTTCAAACCCCATCTTAAATTCTTATTAAAAATCCGGATTTCAAGCCCCATTTCGACCCCCATTTTAAATTCCCATGTCAAACCCCATTTCAAATTCCCATTTTAAATCCCCATTAAAAATCCTGATTTCGACACCCCCCATTTCAAGCCCCCATTTTAAATTCCCATTTCAAATCCCCATTTTAAATCCCCATTAAAAATCCTGATTTCAAACCCCCTTTTGACCCCCCCGTTTTAAATTCCAATTCCAATCCCCATTTCAAACCCCATTTTAAATTCCCATTTTAAATTCCCATTTTAAATTCCCATTTTAAATTCCCATTTCAATCCCCATCCACCCTGGTGCTCAGGGGACATCCCGAGGTGGGGACAATGCCAGGAGAGGCATCCATCCATCCATCCATCATCCATCCATCCATCCGTCCATCCATCCATCCATCCATCCATCCATCCATCCATCCATCCATCCATCCATCCATCCATCCATCCATCCATCATCCATCCATCAATCCATCCATCCATCATCCATCCATCATCCATCCATCCATCCATCCATCCATCATCCATCCATCATCCATCCATCCATCCATCCATCCATCCATCCATCCATCCATCCATCCATCCATCCATCCATCATTCATCCATCATCCATCCATCCATCCATCCAACATCCATCCATCCATCCATCCGTCCATCCATCCATCCATCCATCCATTCATCCATCATCCATCCATCCATCCATCACCCATCCATCCAACATCCATCCATCCGTCCATCCATCCATCCGTCCGTCCGTCCATCTGTCCGTCCATCCATCCATCCATCCATCACCCATCCATCCATCCATCCATCCATCATCCATCCATCCATCCATCCATCCATCCATCCATCCCTCCATCCCTGTGTCCATCCCTGTGTCCATCCATCCATCCATCCCTGTGTCCATCCATCCATCCCTGTGTCCATCCATCCATCCCTGTGTCCATCCATCCGTCCATCCCTGTGTCCATCCATCCATCCCTGTGTCCATCCCTGTGTCCATCCCTCTGTCCATCCATCCATCCCTGTGTCCATCCCTGTGTCCATCCCTGTGTCCATCCATCCATCCCTGTGTCCATCCCTGTGTCCATCCCTCCATCCCTGTGTCCATCCATCCATCCCTGTGTCCATCCCTGTGTCCATCCCTCCATCCCTCTCCCAGGCTGAGGCTCTGCAGGGACCCGGGGGTGTCACAGCCAGGCCAGGCCCCCCTGCCCCAAACCTGCCAACCCCAGTATCCATCCCCAAAGTGCCACCCCCAAATGACCCCAGGATGTCCCCAGCACTGTCCCCAGGGTGTCCCCGCAGGTGTCAGAGCTGGGTGAGCCCCCCGGGATGGATGGGAACAGCGAAACCTCTCCTCTCCTTTCCCACCCGGGAATTCATTCCCAGCCCTTTCCGGCGGGGCCGGGGGGCTCTGGGCACCCCCTGCACCTCGGGGGAGGGGGCACACGGGGGGGGGGGGGGTCGTGCGTGGGCCCGGGGACACGGGGTGGCAGCGGGGCCGTGGGAACGGCAGCGCAATTTCCTTCCAGAAATTAAAATTAGTTTTGATGGGCTAAAAATAGCAACGGAGCACCATGGAGAGATGGCAACGCGCTCCGGAGGGGGAAGGGGACACGCCGGGGGCACAGAGGGTCCCCAACTGCACCCCTGGCACCCAGCCTGGCACTGGGGGGGGGCTGCTGGCCCAGCTGGGGGGGCCCAAAGTTGTCCCCAACACGGAGCTGCCACCCCCGCGGAGGTTTGGGGACAGCAGGGACAGAGCCAGGCCGGGGTGGGCACCAGGGACCCGGTGGGGACAGCTCGGTGCCACCCGTGGTGGCATTTGGGGGGTTTTGGGGTGGCTTTGGCTGTGGGGGTGACAGGGGGACAGGATATGGGGGGAGGTGACATCAGGGCAGTGTCCCAGCGCTGTGGGGGTGACAGAGGGACAGGAATTGGGGGGAGGTGACATCAGGGCAGTGTCCCAGCGCTGTGGGGGTGACAGGGGGACAGGAATTGGGGGGAGGTGACATCAGGGGGTGTCCCAGCGCTGTGGGGGTGACAGAGGGACAGGAACAGGGGGATGTGACATCAGGGCAGTGTCCCAGCGCTGTGGGGGTGACAGGGGGACAGGAATTGGGGGGAGGTGACATCAGGGGATGTCCCAGCGCTGTGGGGGTGACAGAGGGACAGGAACAGGGGGATGTGACATCATGGCAGTGTCCCAGCACTGTGACAGGCCCGGGGGGTGCTGGCACCTCACAGCCAGGGTGGCACTGGGGGTCACCAGCCCCGTGTCCCTGCCCGGGGCTGGCAGGGGGGTGTCCCAGCGCTGTGGGGGTGCTGGCACCCCAAAGCCAGGGTGGCACTGGGGGTCACCAGCCCCGTGTCCCTGCCCGGGGCTGGCAGGGGGGTGTCCCAGCGCTGTGGGGGTGCTGGCACCCCACAGCCAGGGTGGCACTGGGGGTCACCAGCCCCGTGTCCCTGCCCGGGGCTGGCTCATGCTGCCGCAGGGATGGGTGGGTGGTTTCGCTTTGCCGTCTCCTCGTGCAGCCACTTCCTGGCCTGCGAGTGGCGGAGGTCAAATTTAGTCTGGTGGAGCTTGAAAAAAACAAATTAAAAAAAAAAAAATCCCCAAATTTAAACCTCAAACCAAAGCTTTTGTCGGAGGGACCCTCCCCGCCGCCAGCCCGGCCCTTTTTTAAACGCCCTCCCCATCCCACGGAGCCGCCGGGAGCAGCTTCGGGAGCAGCCTCGGAGCAGCCCCCGGGGTTTGGGGTCAGAATTCTGCTCCCAAAGCCCCGCTGGGTTTGGGAATTTGGCATCCCGGGATTTGGGATCACGGCCCGCACCCCAAGGTGATCGGGGAGGGAGGGGTAGATTGGGGTGGCTGGGTGAGGCCAAGGGGATTTTTTTCCCCTCTAACCCAGCAGAATTTCCCAATTTTCCCCCATTTTCCGCATGGCCACCATCTTCACGGAAGAAGAAATGACCGAACTTCCTCCGAAAATCGATTTTTTTTTTGCAGCCAAACTTATTTTTGGCGGCTCTGGGGCGGGCTCTGGCTGGGGACAGCCCCGAGGGCTTTGGGGCTCAGGCATTTCTCGCTCTCTTCCAGCCCCAAACCCAGCGGAGGAGGCGAAAATGGGCCGGAAAAAAATCCAGATCAGCCGAATTTTGGACCAGCGGAACCGTCAGGTAGAGAACCAAGGAGGATGGGAGGCAAAACCCGTGGGGGAGGAATTTTGGGACAACCGGACGCATTTTTTTGGGGGGGGTTTCACACCCGAACCCCCCTTCAGGTGACCTTCACCAAGCGGAAATTCGGGCTGATGAAGAAGGCGTACGAGCTGAGCGTGCTGTGCGACTGCGAGATCGCCCTGATCATCTTCAACAGCACCAACCGCCTGTTCCAGTACGCCAGCACCGACATGGACAAGGTGCTGCTCAAGTACACCGAGTACAGCGAGCCCCACGAGAGCCGCACCAACTCCGACATCCTCGAGGTAGCGCCCGGGGACGGCCCCCGGGACCCCGCGGTGGCCGCAGGGACCCGCTCATTGTCGCCTCCCCTGTCGCAGACGCTGAAGCGCAAAGGGTTGGGGCTGGAGAGCCACGAGCTGGAGCTGGAGGAGGGGTCCGAGGTGCCCGGGGACAAGGGCAGGAGGCTCGGGGAGGGCGTGGATATGTCGCTGGCCAGGCCCAGGTTTTATGTGAGTCGCTGGTGGCACGTGGAGGGTTCTGTCCCCTTCCTGTCCCTGGGTTCTGGTTTGTCCTGAAAGGTCCTGAGGGTCCCCAAGGGTCCTGTCCCCTCCCTGTCCCTGGGTTCTGGTTTGTCCTGCAGAGTCCTGAGGGTCCCCAAGGGTCCTGTCCCCTGCCTGTCCCTGGGTTCTGGTTTGTCCTGAAAGGTCCTGAGGGTCCCCAGGGGTCTCCAAGGGTCCCCAAGGGTCCTGTCTCCTCCTTTTCCCTGGGTTCTGGTTTGTCCTGAAAGGTCCTGAGGGTCCCCAAGTGTCTCCAGGGGTCCCCAAGGGTCCTGTCCCCTTCCTGTCCTTGGGTTCTGGTTTGTCCTGCAGAATCCCGAGGGTCCCCAAGAGTCTCAAAGGTGGCTGTCCTTGACCCCTAAAGGTCCCCGAGTGTCCCCAGGGATCCCAATGGTCCCTGTCCCTGACCCCTGTGTGTCCCTGAATGTCCTCAGGGGTCCCGAGGGTGGCTGTCCCTGACCCCGAATGTCCCTAGGGGTCCCGAGGGTGGCTGTCCCTGACCCCAAGTGTCCCTGCAGAGCCCGGTGCCGCTGCCCGAGGCCGCCTACGGCAGCTCCCCCCCGGCCCCCGAGGGCTCCCTGGGCAGCGGCAGCGGCTCCCCGCAGGGCCAGGGCCGCTCTCCCGCCCTCAGAGCCGCCGCTCCAAAGCCACCGGGGCGGTCCGCAGGGCCACTGCCCCCAGGTAGGCTCGGGGACACTGCCGGGGGTGGGCACAGGGGAGGGGACCCTGCCATGGGTGTCCTGTCCCCACCCCGGGCACCCCGTCACCACCGTGGGCCTCTGTCCTGGCTAAGGGAGTCCAGTGCCCACTATGGGCACCCTGTCACCCCCCTGGACACCCTGTCAACCCCTGGGCACCCTGTCACCCCCCTGGGCACCCTGTCAACCCCTGGGCACCCCATCACCATCCTGGACTCCCCATCACCACCCTGGGCACCCCATCCCTGCCATTGGGACCCCATCATCACCCTGGGCACCCCATTAGTCCTCTGGGCACCCTGTCACCCCCGTGGGCACCCTGTCACCCCCCGGGCACCCCATCCCTGCCATGGGCACCCCATTACTCACTGTGAGCACACCCTCCCTTCCACAGACACCCCATTACCGCCCTGGGCACCCCATCCCTGCCATGGGTACCCCATTACAACCATGGGTATCCCATTCCCTTCATCCTCACCACGGTCACCCCACCCTGGGCACCCCATTCCCACCATGGGCACCCCATCCCTGCCATGGGTACCCCATTCCCACCATGGGCACCCCGTCACCCCCCTGGGCACCCCATTACCATCCTGGGCACCCCATCACCCCCTGGGCACCCCATCCCTGCCATGGGTATCCCATTCCCGCCATGGGTACCCCATCCCCACCACAGACCCCCCATTCCCCCCATCCCCACCCCATCCCCACCACAGACCCCCCCATTCCCTCCATCCCTACCCCATCCCCACCACAGACCCCCCATTCCCTCCATCCCCACCCCATCCCCACCACAGACCCCCCCATTCCCTCCATCCCCACCCCATCCTCACCAGAGACCCCCCCATTCCCTCCCACCCACCATCACCACGGTCACCCCACCCTGGATACCCCATTCCCTCCATGGGCACCCCATCCCTGCCATGGGTACCCCATTCCCTCCATCCCCACCCCATCCCTGCCATGGACACCCCACTCTGGACACCCCATTCCCACCCCCTGTCCCGGCCGTGCCCCCCCCCCGAGCCCCGCGGGGATTTTCCCCGCCCGGCCCCGCATGCAAAGCTCCGGTCCCGGGGCCTTCCCGGACCGGGGCCGGGGCTGCGTGGGCAGGAGCGGGGCCGCAGCTGTGGAAACACCGGCCCGGTGTCGCTCCAGCTGCTTCCTGTGCCCTGCCGGTACCCGGCCCGCAGCTGTGCCCCCAGCTGTGCCCCCAGCTGTGCCCCCAGCTGTGCCCCCAGCTGTGCCCCCAGCTGTGCCCGCCGCTCCCTCCCGAGCGGCATGGGGGGCTTAGCTCCTGGAGGTGACAAAAAAGGGGCTGGAAAGGCCACAAACCCCGGGGATTGAGCAGTGGAACATCCCCAGGGGGGTGGGAGACAGCACGGGGTGGGGACAGGCAGGATCCCAAATCCTGGGTGGGGACAGGCAGGATCCCCAATCCTGGGGTGGGGACAGGCAGGATCCCAAATGCTGGGGGGGGACAGGCAGGATCCCAAATCTTGGGGTGGGGACAGGCAGGATCCCCAATCCTGGGGTGGGGACAGGCCAATCCCAAATCCTGGGATGGGGACAGGCAGGATCCCAAATGTTGGGTCGGGGACAGGCAGGATCCCAAATCCTGGGTTGGGGACAGGCAGGATCCCAAATCCTGGGGTGGGGATAGGCAGGATCCCAAATCTTGGGGTGGGGACAGGCGAATCCCAAATCCTGGGGTGGGGATAGGCAGGATCCCAAATCCTGGGGTGGGGACAGGCAGGATCCCAAATCCTGGGTTGGGGACAGGCCAATCCCAAATCCTGGGATGGGGACAGGCCCATCCCAAGTTCTCTGGTGGGGACAGCGTGGTGGCCACAGGAATGTGTGGGGGGTCCCGTGGCAGAGAGTTTGCAGCCCCTGTCCCCTGTTGGTGGCCCCAGAGCCACATCCAGCCGCTGCCTTGGCATGTCACCTCCTGTCACAGCCCACGTGGCCCGCGGGGGAAGTGGCTTTGCCGGTGCGTGGCACCATGCAGGCACACCCGGGGCCACCGCGGCCACCGCTGCCACCTCCACGAGGATCATCCGTGTGTCCTGCTGTCCCTCTGTCCCCCAGGGCTCAGCTACCCCCTGTTCCCCGCCGCCAGCCTGAGCCGCGCCCTGGCCACCAAGACGCCACCGCCGCTGTTCCTGGGGGCCGAGGGCCGGCGTGGCGAGTGCCAGGGCAGCCTGGCCAGCGGCCGGAGCGGTGGCACCGCGGCGGTGAGTCCGCTGTCCCCAAGGCCACACGGCTGTCCCCTCCCCAAATCCCGCTCCTCCCTCCGTGGGGAGGGGTCCCCCGGGGGGTTTGGGGCTCAGAACCCATCGGGGTCCCCCCGTTTCCCGCAGCGGCCGCTGTACCCCGGCCTGCAGAGCCTGAGCCCCGTGCTCAGCCCGGGCAGCTCCGGCCTCCCGAGCCACGGCCTCGCCGGCTTCCCCTTCCTCAGCCCGGCCCAGGCGGGTGAGTGGCGGTGCCTCAGCCTCGGGACAGCCTTGTCCCCTCCTTTTGTCACCCTCCGTCCCTCCCTGCCCCGCTCACTGTGTGCTCCCTCCCCGCAGATTTTGGGGCTGGCGAGGTCGCGCCGCCCCCCGGATTCCTGCAGCCCCCCCCGGCGTGGCAGCACCCCCGGGACGTGGCAGCGCTGGGGTGAGGAAGGGTGGGGACAGGGTGGGGACAAGGGTGGCCCTGCGGTGGGGACAGAGGGGAAGAAGTCAGGCATGTACTGTGGTAAGGCAGGGGACAGGGGGGACAAGGCGAGTGTGACCCCATTCTGCTGCACCCACGGCTGTCACCTCCCAGCCATGGGCGCTGCTGGCACCGAGGGACAGCCCCCCACCCACCAGGGGGTCACCCCCAAGCACCCCCAGCTTATTTCCAGCCCTTGGATCTTGTCCCCATGTCCCCAGCAGCTGTGTGGGCCCAACTGGGCCAGCACCAGCCCAGGACGGCAACTCGGGGGGGTCTCAACCCCTTTAGGGGCTGAAAAGGGGACACCCAGCAGGTGACACGGGGGCAGCCCCTTACCCCCCGTCCCCTGTCGCCGCAGGGCCAGCAGCCGGATCGTCCCCACCGAGGAGCCAGCCGCTGTCCCCGGCGCGTCCCCGCAGCACCAGCCCATCAGCATCAAGTCGGAGCGGGTGTCGCCGGGGCTGGCCTGTCCCCCGGGCACCCCCCAGCCCCCCCTGGCCAGCCTGGCGACCCTCAGCGAAGCCCCCCGAGCCCCCGGCGACCTCCAGCCCCGCGATGACTTCGCCAAGAGCTTCCCCTCGTACGCGCCGGGGCCACCGCGGCCGCTGCCGGACGAGCCGAGGGTCGCTGTCCCCGCTGTCCCCACGAGGAGGGGACAGCCCGTGGACGTTTGGCAGAGATAGCGAGGCCGGCGGGGTGCGGGGAGGGGGAGACCCCTGCTCGGGGGAGCAGCCCCCCGCTTCTCCCCTCAGCTCAGCCCCTCGGGAAGTGCCCCCGGTGCCACCGGTGCCACCGGGCTCCCTGCGGGGTCACTGTCCCCACCCTGGGGCTGCGGGTCCGTGTGACCCCGAATGCCACCGAGTCCCCTTCTTTCGGCGCTGTGGCCGTGTCCTGTCCGGTGGCGTTGGGCCCTGTCCCCGCGCCAGCAGCGTGTCCCCAACCTGTCCCCAGCGAGTCCCCAGCGTGTCCCCAGCGAGCGGGAGTGGCCGGGAAGTGCCACGCGGTGGCAGCAGGACTGAGAGCAGCGGCAGCGGCTCCAACCCTGCAGCCCCGGCCCGATTCCGCGGCCAGGGGGACAGGGGACAGGGGAGGGGACAGAGGACACGGGCCAGGGGACAGTGCTGTGCCCCCGGGCAGGGGCTCTTTTCTATTTATTATCTTCGCACCAATAAAGAGCTGGGGGGCTCGGGGTGTCTGCTGTGAGGTTTTTGGGCTCAGGGCAGCCCAGTTTGGGGTGGCACGGCGTTGGTGTCCCCACGGCAGAGGTGACACTCGTCCGCACCCCCTCGGTCTCAGCCTCGCTGTTGTCCCCCCACACCGTGTCCCCCAGGCTCAGAGCCACCTCTCAGGGGTCACTGACCAGCGGGGTGGGGGACAGCCGGGTCACCCCTGGTCTGGTGGGGTCGTTGGGGGCTCAGCCGTGCTGTCCCCACCCCTCGGTGACCCCCAAAAAACCTCTCGGGGGTCTCAGAGCAGGTGGGAGAAGGAAAAACCCCTTAAAATCGGGATTTGGGGGGCAAGGCGGGGGTTAAGGCCCGGCCCAGCTGAGCTGAGCCTGTTTTAGCTCAAGGCTGGGCTGGGTTTGGGGGTTCTGCCCCCAATTTTGGGATTTTTGGGGTGGGGGAGCATCCCCTGGGGGTCGTGGCGTGCTGGGCACGGCCACGCTGCTGGGGAGGGGGTGACAAGGAGAGACAGCAGCGTCCTGCAGTGCCATCACCCCTCGGGGACACTCTGGGGGGGTTCGGGTCCCCCCCAGCCCCGCTTGAGCACCCCCAGGTCGGAATCAGACAGGGCTGGGGGTCCCCCAAACCCCCCCAGCGCCGAGCTGGGCCCCTTCCCTCGGCTGTGGTGTGGGGGGGGATTATAGCCCCGAGATTAAAACCTGGGCGGGAGATTAATCCCGGGAAGAGTTAGCCCGGTTTAAACGAGCGCCATAAATACCAGGCGTGATTAGGGGGCTGCGCCGAGCCCCGGAGCCGCGCTGGGCCCTGCGCCACCCCCCCAGAGGGTGGCAGGTCCCCTCCAGGGCCACCTTTGGGAGCGGGCCGGGGTTTGTGGCGCTGAGGAGGCGACACAGCGGGTGCGGGAGTGGGGGCTGGGGTAGGAGACGCTGATTGAATAGCAATGACTGCGTGATTTATGGTTTGCATTATGGCACGGCTCATTTGAATATATGCTAATCAGGCTTTTTTTCTTTTTTTTTTTTTTTCTTTTTTTTTTTTTTTTTTCCCCTCTCTCCCCCTGGTTTTGTTTGTAAGATTTAGATTTGCTATGGCAACCCGCTGGCATGGAAGGAGAGCCAGGAAATGTCAGGGCGAGGTGAGCCCCGGGGAGGGGCCGGGGGCTGGGGTGGCGGGGGTGGTGGCTGTGGTGGGGGGGGTGACACGTCGCATCCCAGCCCCGGGACACCGGAACGGCCAGCGGGACCCGGAGGGCAGCGGCGGGAGCGCCGGGAGCTGCCGGAGCTGCACATGCCAGCCCTGCCTGCAGGTCCAGTAACGCCCATTGCGACACGTCCCAAACTGGGCTCGGGAGGTGCCCTGGGGTGTCCCCAGCCCCGCTTGGGTCCCCTCCGAGCGGCTTTTCTGTCCCTCTGTCACCCAGCTTTGCGGAGAGGGTGGCATGCCCCATGACACTGCCCCGAAGGTGGCACCCAGGCACCCGCAGCTTCCTTGGGGTGACACTGGGAAGCGACAGAGCTGCGGTGTCGCCAGTCCTGGCCCAGCGTTGTCACCTCTGGCGCTTCGTGGGCCCTTCCCAGCTGGCCAGGGAGGTGGCCCAGTAAATCCCAGTTAGCCGCAGGCCCACCCGGGCGGGCCGCGCTGTTCCGGGGGGCGCTGGGCTCCGGAGGAGCCGCCGGGGCTTTGTCTCCGCTCGGAGCCGGCGCCTCCCGGTGCGCTGCGGGCGGGAGGTGCTGGGGGGGACCCCCACCCCAATTTGGGGGTCTGGGACCTTTCTGTCCCTGCCTGGGGTGGGTGGGTTTGGGGTTATTCCTGCCCGCAGCAGCCCCTGCCCGCGGATCCCTCGGGGGGTGATGTCCCCGTTCCGAGGGGACATCCCGGGTGGCCACGGGGTCCCCCCGCTGTCCCCCCCACCCATCCCTCAGCTCTGCCCGTCCCGGGGCCACGCGTGACCGCGGTCAGGGCCGGGGACACTCCGGATTGTCACGGTGGCTCCGGAGCTCGGTGTCCCTGCAGGGTCGCCCTCTCCAACCGGGACCGATCTCCTCCTAACCGGGGCCGTTCCGCGCCTTCTAACGGGGCAGCACCGAGCCCCGGGGCTGCGGCCCCGATGGAACGGAGGCGACCGGTCCCTCCTGGCGTCCCCGCCGCCTCCAACCGGGGCCGAGCCGAGCACCGGGGGCTGCCTCTCGCCCGGTGCATCCTCCCCCAAACACCCACTTTGTTGTTTTGCAAAAGCCCTGAAATATTCATGGTGCTGCGCCGAGCGCCTCTTAATGAATTTTTGATCAAAACTCCATCAAGGAACCAAAATACGCCACCCACTCCCCTAAATCCACCCCGTCGTGGGTGGGGGGCAGCGGGCCCGCCGGTACCGGGCGGCTGGAGGAGCCGGGCCCACCCCGGGCGCTTTTTACCGGGGGAAGCCCCGGGGCAAACCGGGGATGGCACGGCAGCACCGGGCACGGGAATTCCGAGGCCGGCCGCAAGATTTGGGGTGTCCGACGCCCAGACCAGGCCTTCTGCTTCTCCCGGGGCCGGCAGGGAGCGGCCGAGCCACCGGGAAGCCCCGGTTGGACGGGACGGGTGGTGGACGGCCGGGGACGCGCGTCCCGGAACCCCCCAGCTCGGCGGCGAGAAATATTCGTTAATTAGGAAATGCATAAGCGGAGCTCATTAGGGGAGAACGCCGAGCCCGAGGCCTCCCCACAGCACCGGGCCGGGGGCTGCTCGTCCCCGGGGCGGGCAGGACTTGGGGGGACACCGGGGCGGTACCGGCGGCGGCGCGGTCCCGGTTCGGCGGCGGCGGCCGCGCATCCCGGTGGCTCCCGGGGCTAAAACCAGGCCCGGTCCTCCCCGGCCGCGCTCGGGGGCTCTGGATCTGCAGGGGTTGGGTGTCCCTGGGTGTCCCCCCCCTCCCCGGGGTGGAATTTGGGGTGCAAATCCCCCCGGGAGCTGCGCGGAACCCCCGGGTTGTTTTTTTTATTTAGCGCTCCCAAAATTCCGGTGCGCCGGGAGGAGCGGGAGGAGGGGGAAATCCATTCCCTGCCGCTTCCCGGGGGTTTGGAGGTGTTAACCCGCGGAGCAGCGAGGGATTTGGGGTGGAATGAAATAAAAAATAGCCAATTTCTGCTTCATTTCCACGCAATAATCCCGCAGCGGCCCGGGAAAGGGGAGCGCCTTCCGCAGTCACGGGAGGAGCTGAAGGGGCAGGGGGACCCCCCCAACCCTCCCCGCGCACCCCATGGGGTACCCCAAACCCCGAGGGTCCCCGGGAAGGCGCGGTGGGGTCCCCGGAGCTGCCGGTGCCACCCCGGTGCCCGTTCAGGGCCGCATCGGCGGGGTCAGCGGGATTACTGCTATTATTATTATTATATATTTTTTTTAATAATAAAATCCTCGTTATTTTTAGGTTCTGCTGCTGCCAGAGCCTCCCCCCCGCCCCCGCGCTCCCCCCCAGCCTGGTTTCCCCCCTCCTCCCTCTCCAAGCTCCGGGCTAACCTATCCCGCTGCCGACGCGAGCGCGTCATTCCTTACGTAGTAAAATATGGAGAAAGCAAGGGAAAAAAAAAAAAAAAAAAAAAAAAAAAAGACGCATTTTTTTTTCCCCCCTCCTCTCTCCCATCTCCATTTCCAAAAGGGACAAAATGGATGTTTGGGCGGAATCCGCCCCCCCGCCGCCCGGTCACTGCCGCCTCACCCCGTTAACGGCGGGCCCGGGGCTGCCCGGTGCGCTCGGGGGGTTCGAGCGGCGGGCAGACGTTCCCTGTTTAACCCCACGTAAACGGCAACGTGATCGCGGGGAGCTCCGCTTCCCGCAGCCCGGCCGGTGCTCTCCGGGAGCCGCAGCCCCGCCTGGATGGCCCCGGGCTCCGCGTCCCGGTTCCCCCCAGCCCCGGTGTCCCGGCGGCTCCCGGCTCCCGCTGCCGCTAAGTCAGTAATGGACGCAGAGGTGCGGAGGGAGGTAAATAATCCCCTCCCCACTCCCTCTTTTCTCCGCCGCCGTTTTTTCCCCCCCCGCCCTTTTCCTTTGCCCCGCACTGAACTCCCCGCGCCGGGGCCGCCGCCGGTGCTGCCGGTGCTGCCCGGTGCCGGCGGGGCAGGGCTGGGCGGGCACCGGCGGCCGCCCCGCTCCCCCTCCCGCTTCTCCCAACTTGGAGGAAGTCTGCCAGGGGGGACCCCGCGCCTCCCCTTCCCTCGCCTGATATTTTAAAATTTTTTTTTTGTTGTTTTTTCCTGGGGGTGGGTGGGGTGTTCTTTGCCCTCTCCCCCCCGCCCCATCCCGGATTAGGGTCCCGGCAGCCCCGGTGTGAGTGTCGGGGTGGGGGTGAGATGGCGCGGGGAGGGAGGGGGGGAACGGGGACGGGGACGAGGCGTGGAAAGCTGCCCTCCCTCCGGCTCCCGCAGCGCCGGGAACAATGGCCACGGGCTCCGTGGGGACAATGCCCGGCGGAGCCGAGCTGCTTGGGTTGCAGGACACGTCCACCACCGCCTCGGCCACCCCGGGCCCCGGCCCCCCGCTCCCCCGGGGCCCGCACCCCCCGCTCCCCCGGGACACGCACCCCCCGTTCCCCCGGGACTGTGGGAAAACGCGTGGCCGAGCTCGGCGGGGGACACAAGGGAGGGGTCGCCAAACTTAGCGAAAAGTGTCCCCACGCCACTCGCGGAGTGGGGAGGGGGTGACCACGATCCCCTGGCTGCTCGGGGGTCCCCACGGAGCTTTCCTTGTCGCTGTCACCCAGCTCGGCTCTTCCCGCCAACTCCGGCGGGTGCCGCCGGCCGCGGCTCAACAGGTCGGTACCGGGCACGGCCCAGGTGCTCCCGGGCGCGCTCCCCCCGCTCCGCCGCCCTTTCCCAGCCCCGCCGCTCTCCCCGAACCCCCCTCCCCTCATTATTCCTGTTATCCCAAGGCAGCCTCCGTGCCCAAACGCCGGCATGTGCGAGGCAAACAGAGCGCGATTGTTCCGAGCCTGGGAACGCGCGGAGGGGGCGCGGGGGCCGCCGCCCGCCGCCCCCCGCCCGGCCCCCGCTCAGACGCGATTGTGATGGAAATAGGCCTTTCCCCGCATGCTGTTGAACTTGATGTTGACTCCTTTTCTTTTTTTGGAGTTTCACATCTCCTCGCTCACTTGTTTTGTGGGAAAATTTTCTCCCGAGCTTCGGTGTGAAATTAATTAATCGGGGCCTCTAGATGGCAATGGGACACAAAAGGGGACAGCCCGGGGAAACTCCGGCAAACTCACAAAAGCCACCCCCGGGGTTTAGAGCCCCGGGGCCGGTCGGAGCGACTGCCCTGCCCTGCCCGGTGCCCGAGGTAAGGGGCTGCCGGAGCGGAGTTTCGGTGTGTGCAGCTATTTTGATTTTTTTTTTTTTTAATTATAATTTTGGCGGGGGAAGGATTTGTTTTTTTGTTTTTTTTTTTAAAGAAAAGAAAAGAGAGAGAGCAGGGAGGAAAGGGAGTGGGGGGTGCTGTGTGGGGTTGGGGTGTTGTGTGGGCATTCCCTTCCATCCCTGCGTTGGTGCGAGGTTGTAAAAACAACAACAACAACAAATAGAATACAAGGGGAAAAAAAAATTCCCATGCAAAAGGCCGGGGTTGAATTCGGCGTTTCTGGCTAAAGGAAGCAAAAATAATTAATTTTCTTGGTTTATTGTTATTTTTTACCATGAAAAAAAAAAAATAATCTGGGGGTTCTGCTGTGCCCGGCTCTGCGGGGAATTCCGCGCCGTGGTTCCCCGAGCTGGGGAATCTCCGCCGCGCACGGGGACGGGGGAAAACCAGTTGGGCTCCCAGTTTGGACTGGGAACGGTGTGTTCGATTCCCAGTGCCTTCCCTGGCTCGCAGTTTCGCCTGTGCCGCGCGTGTGGCGGGGGGGAGAAATGGGAAAAAATCGGATTTTCCTGGGAAGCGCTTGGCAGGGCAGGAGGTGACGGTGTCGAGGCGCATCAATCTTTTGCAAATCGTTCGGGGCTTCGGGGGAATATTTTGGCAAATATTTAGGCCAAAAATACGAGCGTCCAACGCCATCCCGCTCTTTGTTGCCGCAACACCTTTGGGTGACAGCGGCCGCGGGAAGAAAATCATTAAAAATCTGTGAAATCTTTAATTTTCCCCCGCATCGATATTTTCAGCTGGGAGGGAATTCGGGGGGATTTTCCCGGGGTTTTGGGGATCCCTTTTCCTTGGGATGGCTCCCCCGGCTCTGCCGTGCTGGTGGAATGGAGCTGCGGAGAGACGCGGAGGGAAAAGACTCGTTGGGTTTTAAATGCAAATAATTCACAGCGACGTTGGAGTCAAACGAGCGGGGGGGGGGGGAAATTAAAGAAAAGGGGGAAAAAAACGGGGCGGGAAAAGGAAAAGAAAAAGACGAGGAGAGGGGGAAAAAAAAATCTCGGTGGGAGAAAAAGCGGGGAGGGAAATAAACAGCGGGAAAATCCACTTTGGGAGGGAACCGGGCCGGTTCCGGTGCCCGGGGGGTGCCCGGTGCGAGGCTGCGGTGCCCAGGGAGGCTCCGGTGGCCACGGTAGGGGCGAGCTGGTACAGACTGACAGCCAGACAGACAGACGGACAGGCTCCAGGTGCGGGGCTGCCCCAAATCGAGGGTGTCCTGGCTGTCCCCGCAGCTGAGGCCGTGTCCCAGCGCGGCCCTGCGCTGTCCCCACCCCGCGGGAGGATGGCACCGGCTCTGGGGCACCCCACGCCCTGCCCGCCGGCGGGACCGACCCCCGGCTGACCGGGCAGGGGCTCCAGCGCCGCCCACCCCCCTCCCCCGCCGCCGGCCTCGCCGGGAAAGTTGCTCCAAGTTGGAGCTATGGCGGCGGCTCCTCCTGACGCCTCTTCTCTCTTTCCCTCCCCAGGTGGGCACGGCCGAGCGGCGTCGCGGGCACCGGACACCGGGCGAGGCGGAGGTAACGGCGGCTCTCCCCCAGCTCCTCCCCAGCGGCAGCCCCGGGACGCGGCCGGTAGCACCGGAGGGATGCTTGGCAGGTGCGGGACCCGCAGTTGGTGGCGTTACCGGCAACGGTGGCAACTTCCCGGGCCGGCCGGGAGCGGCCCCCGGTGGCATCACTCGGTGAGCTGGGACCGGGCCCGGCGGCCGGGCAGGGCTCCGGTGCTCCGTGGGGGGAAGCGGGGCCGCCGCGCCGAGCCCCGCCGCGCTGCCTCCCGCCGAGGCGGCCGCCGGTTCCTGCGGCGAGCGCCGTGCTCGCACCGGAGCCCAACATGGCTGCTGTAGTGAAGGTATTTCGTGCACACGGGGGTCTGGGCGAGGGCAGAAGGGGCACCGGAGGCGCCGGGGCCGGCCCAGCTCCCGCAGCGGCAGAGGAACCGGGTATAGGCGGGCGACGAGTTGGTAAGTGGCGGGAGGAACGGGCCCGGGCGGGCTCTGTGCAGCCCCCGGTGCGAACACGCGTGGGGCGGCAGCTCCCCCGGTGGCGGCCGTGCCAGGCTCCCCCCGCGCCTCTCGGGGCCGCCGAGCCGTGCCCAGCGGGCACCGGAGAGCGGCGGGGGCGAACCGAGCCGCCGAGGCCCACCCAGGCCCTGCGCGGTGCCAGCGGGGCCCTGGGCGGTGAGAGCGGCACCGGAGACCCCCCCGCTGCCGGGAGCGGTCCCTCCCGGTACCGGGCCCGGGCCGGAGCGGCTGCTGAGGCGGCGGCGGAGCTCCGCCGGTGCCGTTCGTTCTCCCGGCGCTCGTTGCTGGGGTTTTACCCTTTGGGCAAAAGGGACCGAGCCGTGGGCAGAGGGACCCACCGGCACGGCGGAGCGCGGCGGGCACCGGGGGCCCGGGCGGGGCGGACGGCAGCGGGGCCGAGCCCTCCGGGGCCGGCGGCGGCCAGGGCGGAATTCCGGAGCCCCGGTTCGGAGGTAACGGCGGCGGCTCGGCCCACGCGTGGTACGGAGCGTGGGGAGGATGGCGGGCAGCGGCACCGGGGTTGAG
>NC_066341.1:1487694-1505666 GCF_022539315.1 Serinus canaria | reverse complement strand
GTCCAGAATCTCCTCATCTCTGAATTCCAGAACCCCAAAATTCCAGAATCTCAAAATTCCAGAATCAGAGAATCCCAAAATTCCTGAATCCCAGAAGTCCAGAATCTCCTCATCTCTGAATCCCAGAATCCCAAAATTATAGAATCTCAAAATTCCAGAATCAGGGAATCCCAAAATCTCAGAATCCCAGAATCTCAGAATCCCAGAATCCCAGAAATCCACAATTCCAGAATCAGAGAATCCCAGAAGTCCAGAATCCCTGAATCCCTAAATCGAGAATCCCAGAATCCCAGAATCCGAAAATCTCAGAATCACAGAATTCCAGAATTTCCTAATCTCTGAATCCCAGTATTCCTGAATCCTGGAATTCCAGAATCTCTGAATCCCAGAATCTCAGAGCTCCAGAGTCTCGGAATCCCCGAATCCCAGAATTCCAAAATCCCGGAATTCCTGAATCTCCACAGAATACCAGAATCCTAGAATTTCAGAATCAGAGAATCCCAAAATCTCTGAATCCCAGAATTCTAGAATCTCTGAACCCCAGAATCTCTGAATCCCAGAATCCCAGAATCCCCGAATGCCAAAATTCCAGAATCTCCAAATCTCTGAATCCCAGAATTCCTGAATCCTGGAATTCCAGAATCCCAGAGTTCCAGAACCTCAGAATCCCAAAATCTCAGAATCCCAGAATAACAAAATCCCCAAATCCCAGAATCTCAGAATCCCAAAACTCCAGAATCCCAGAATCCCAAAATCTCAGACTCCTTGAATCCCCGAATCCCAGAATCCAAAAATCCCCAAATCCCAGAATCCCAAATCCCAGGATCTGGAGGTGCCCCAGCAGGATTTGGGATCTGACAGTTCCATCCCCTCCTCCCCTTTTCCGCAGCTCTCAGCTCCCACCTTGGCAAAATCCCAAATCCCAGAAACCCCCGGGAGCAGCCAGGACTGGGATCCTCACCCTGGAATTCCCAATTTCCCTGGAAAATCCCTTTGGGGTCCCCCCCATCCCCGTGGGACCCTCGGACCGGGTAACTTTGGGGTAAGTTTGGGATTTTCCTGCTTTTATCTCTGTTTTTCCAGCTGGGATCTCCCCCGGGGATTTGGGGGATCAGGGATCAGCCCTGAGCCCCCATCCTGATCCTTTTTTGAGGAAAAATCCCAATTTTTATCCTCATTTATTATAATCATCTCGGCAAATATTCAAGACCAGGGAGCTGGGAGGGAAAACCGGGATAGTGGGATTCCCCCCAAAAAAAATCCCAAAAAAAAATCGACTCTTTCCCCCCATTCCCTTTAGTCAAACCCAAAATCTTCCCAACATCACCAAACCATCCTTCAATCCCTCCAATGGCAGTTCCCTTACAACCAAAAAATTTCCTGGATTTAACACCTTCCAGCCAAATGTCACATGGGACTTTAACCCCTTAAAGAAAAATTTTCCAGGGATTAAAACAAATACCAATACTATTCCTCCTACTTTTAATACGAATAGAAAAATATAATCATACTAAAAATTTTAAGACTA
Organism: Serinus canaria; assembly: GCF_022539315.1. NCBI lineage: Eukaryota > Metazoa > Chordata > Aves > Passeriformes > Fringillidae > Serinus > Serinus canaria. The sequence continues at coordinate 1,504,138 of NC_066341.1, read as the reverse complement.
ATCGGTATCTTGATCATCTCATCTTTTTATGGTTAATATGAATAATACTAATAAAAATATAAGAAGAATCATGCGGTTGAAGAAGAAGAATAAGAAAGGGAAAAAATAAAAGAAAATCCGTGAGCTGCAGAAGCAGGAGAAGACGAATAAGGGGAAGAATAATAAAAAGAATAATGAGAATAGGAAGAAGAAAAGGGTAGAAGAAGAAGAAGAAGAATTAGAATTAGAGGCAGAAGACGAGGAGAAGAATAAATAATAAGAAAACAATAGAATGAAAAATCATAATAGTATATTCATAAGACTAATAAATGAGGAAGAAAAAGAATAATTATTGAGTTAATTAATAATAAGATGAATAATACTAAAATGATAATTATAATAAGAAGGTGACAGAATAAGAATTGGTAAGAATAAGAAGATGATACAAAGGTTAATGAAAATAAGAAGCGGAGAGATAAGAATGATAATGATGAGTTTTAATAATAATAAAAGAAGAGACTAAGTATAAATTAAATAATAAAAAGTAAAAGATTATATTAATAGATATAATAATAATAAAAAGGGGATACTTATATTAATAATATTACATCATAATTTTAATACAATAATAATAATTATTTAATAATAATAATTATATTTATAATAATATTATAAATGATTGAATATTAATAATTACTAGTAATAAGAATATGAATAATCAATACTCAGATTATAATATAATTTTAATAATAAAAATAATAATAATTTAATGATTTTAATAATAAATATAATTTCTATTTCTAATACTATTATGATTAATATCATATAACAGTCAACTCATACAAATGAGAATTGATACTCAAGATATTCATTAATATATTTACTCATGCCTCGTCCTATACTTTTCCTCCTATAGTCTAGTTCTACTCCTAATTACTAATGCGTTTCATAAGCACTAACAGACTCAACGTTACTCATCCATTCCCTCCTCACCCTCCCCATCCTGTATTCATAATATTATCTTAATCCTCCCCGCGCTACTTATCTCCTCTTCCTCATCCTTTTCCTCTCATCCGAACGACACGGCCGCAGGGCGGGCCGCGGCCGAAGGAGGGGCCGCCGGCAGAAGAAGCCGCAGGCTCCGAGAGGCAAGAAGAAGGGCAGACGGAAAGAGGAAGAAGCGCAACGCCGCAGACAGCGTGGACTGCTTTTCCCCTCCTCCCCCTTCCCCCTCCGCCTCCTCCTCCCTTGGACCTAATCTGCAGGCCGGTCCCGACGCCCGCCGTTGCCCTTTTTATTGCAAAAAAGCAGGAATTAATTAGATTTTGATATTTGCTAAGGAACCACCAGCCAGAGCCCTCCCCTGACCTCCCTAAAGCAGCCGGGTGCTCAGGCCAACCAGCGCCCCGGGGTTGCTTGGCCGGCCAGTGCCCGTCAGTGGGGCGTCGCGGCGGGGCCCCACGGCAAGGGGCCCTAAAAGCGGGCCCCGTAGGGGCCCCAGAGAGGTTGCCCCTAAGGCCCGCAAGGCGGCCCCGGGCCCCCCAAGGGGCACCCAAAGAGGCCCCCCAAGGGCTGCCAGGGGGCCCCAAGGCGCGCCCCAAGGGGCCCCAAGAGGTGGCCCGGCAAGTGCCCCCAAGGGGGCCCAATGGGGGGCCCCAAGGGCCCCCAAGGGGGCCCCACAGGGGCCCCAAGGGGCCCCAAAGGGGCCCCCAAAGGGCCCCAAGGGGCCCCCAAGGGGGCCCCAAGGGCCCCCAGGAGGGGCCCCCAAGGTGGTCCCCCAAGGGTGCCCCAAGGGCCCCAAGGGGCCCCCAAGGGGCCCCCAAGGGCGACCAAGGTGCCCCCAGGTGGCCCCAAGGGGGACCCACAAAGGGGCTCCCCCATGTCCCCAATGTTCCCCCAGGGGGCCAGAAAAATTGTCCCCAGTACCCCAATTTTTCTCATTTCGGAGGTTGGTTGAGCTTCGCTGGATCCGCAAATGCCCAAAAAGGCCTGGTGGCCCCCCACCGGGAATGGAAGGAATGGTAGGGCAAGGGGAAGGGGAAGGGCAAGGGGAGGGGGAAGGGTAAAGGGATAGGGAGGGGGTAACGGAAGGGGGTTGTGTTAGGTGTAGGGGAGTGTGTGTGAGGGGGATGGAGGGATGTGGTAGGGGAGTCGACATCCGTTATACTTGTATTTTATCTTATTCTTATTCTTATCTTATGTATAATTTAAATTTTATTTATTTATATTTCTCTTATTTTCCCTTTCCCCCCCACTCCACTCCTAAAGCAAACAAAGGAAATTTGGGAAAAATTCCAGAAAAACCCCCCGGGATTTTTTTTGGGATATTTTTGTTTGAAACTGGGAATATTTTAAGGGAATATTGGGGAATATTTTAAGGGGATTAAATTCCAGGGAAACTGGAAAAATCCACCTGGAATGAGAAATAGGCTGGAGGGATTAAAATATATAAATAATAATAAAAAATAAATAAAAATAGATACAATATATAAATATATAAATATAATCTAAATATATATAAAATATATAAATTACAAACCTATAAATATATAAAATAGAAATTATATAAATATATCAATATATAAATAGATATAATCTATAAATATATGAATATAAAAATAGATAAAATTATATATTTGTATATAATTTAAATATAATTTAATTTAAATATAATTTAATTATATTCATATTTAAATATAATATATAAGTATATAAAGATAGAAATAAAATATGTAACTGTATAAAATTATAAAATAGGAAATGATAAAAATATATATAAATAAATAAATAAATATTTTTTGGATTAATTTTGGGTGGTGTGGGGGTGAATTTTTGGATGAATTTTGGGCCATTTTATGATAAATTTTGGGTGGTTTTGGGGATGAATTTTGGGCCATTTTATGATAAATTTGGGGTGGTTTTGGGGATGAATTTTGGGCCATTTTATGATGAAATTTTGGGTTTTGGGTATTTTGGGGATGAATTTTGGGCCATTTTGGGGTTGAATCTTGGATCATTTTTGGATGAATTTTGGGCCATTTTATGGTGAATTTTGGGCCATTTTGGGGATGAATTTTGGGCCATTTTGGGGTTGAATTTTGGGTCTTTTTATGATGAATTTTGCGTGGTTTGGGGACGAATTTTGGGACGAATTTTGGGATTTTTTGGGTCATTTTGGGGATGAATTTTGGGATTTTTTGGGTCATTTTGGGGATGAATTTTGGGTTGTTTTCTGATGAATTTTGTCCAACCAATTTCCCGTCCCAATTCCCCGATTTTGGCCAACCCAGGAATTTCTCCTCCCATCCCAAACTCCCTTCCTGGGCTCTCTTTGTTCCTTCCCCACCCCAGGAGCAAAATCAGCCTCATTTGCATATTCAGAGCAGCCCCAATTAGCCACCACCACCATCATCATCATCACCATCATCATCATCATCATCATCATCACCATCATCATCATCATCAGGAGCTGCTGGGGGCAGGGCTGCTAATTACGGTGCAATTAAGCCGAGCTCAGCTAAGCTGGAGATGAGGTTGGGCCCGGCTGAGGTTCTCCAAGGGGTTTTGGGGAGCTCAGGGAGGGTCCTGGTTTGTCCCCGTGGGGTTTTTTTGGGTTTTTTTTGGGTTTTTTGGGGTTTTTGGGGTTTTTTGGTTTTTGGGGTTTTGGGGGTTTTGGTTTTTCCCATCTGGCAATTACGGCGCTCTGGTTTCCCCAGAATTAAGCCGAGCTCAGCTAAGCTGGAGATGAGGTTGGGCCCGGCTGAGGTTCTCCAAGGGGTTTTGGGGAGCTCAGGGAGGGTCCTGGTTTGTCCCCGTGGGGTTTTTTTGGGTTTTTTTTGGGTTTTTTGGGGTTTTTGGGGTTTTTTGGGTTTTTTTCCCATCTGGCAATTACGGCGCTCTGGTTTTCCCCCAGAATTAAGCCGAGCTCAGCCAAGCTGGAGATGAAACTAGACCCAGCTGAGGTTCCCCAGGGGGTTTTGGGGAGCTCAGGGGATGGGATTGGGAATGGGAATGGGATTGGGAATGGGATTGGGAATAGCAATGGAAACAGGAATGGGATTGGGACTGGGAATAGAGACAGGGATGGGAATGGGATGGGATGGAGTTTGGGGTTGGGAATGGGAACAGGAATGGGAACAGGAATGGGATTGGGGTCGGGAATAGGACTGGGATTGGGGATGGGATTGGGGATGGGAATGGAAGAGGAGGAAAACCCGGGATTTCCTCTTGGGAAAAGCCGGGAAGTGGCGGCTCCTCCTCCTCCTCCTCCTCCTCCTCCTCCCCCCACCAAGGCTGGAATTCATCCCTATGTTAATTTATGTAAATGAATTCCCGCCTGGACACTCGAGCTGTTCCCAGCCTGGCGAGAGGTGGGGGGAGGGAGTGGAGCCCCCGGGATCCCAATCCCCAAATCTCCAAATTCCCAAACCCCCAAACACCCAAATTCTCAAATCCCCAAATCCCCAAATCCCCAAGTTCCCAAATCCCCAAATCCCCAAGTTTCCAAATCCCCAAACCCCCAAATCCCCAAATCCCAAAACCCCCAAACCCCCAAATCCCCAAACCCCCAAATCCCCAAATCTCCAAATCCCCAAACCCCCAAATCCCTAAACCCCCAAGTTCCCAAATCCCCAAATTCCCAAACCCCCAAATCCCCAAATCCTCAAATCCCCAAATTCCCAAACCCCCAAATTCCCAAACCCCCAAATCCCCAAACACCCAAACACCCAAACACCAAACACCCAAAGTCCCAAATTCCCAAACCCCCAAATCCCCAAACACCCAAACACCCAAATTCCCAAATTCCCAAATTCCCAAATTCCCAAACCCCCAAATCCCCAAATTCCCAAATTCCCAAGTTCCTCCCCCTTTTTCCTGGGGTTCTTCCCTGCTGGAATTGCTGAGTTCTGCCCCAAACTCACTCTGGGATTTTTGGTTTTCCCCAGGAGGGTTTTGGGGATGGGGAGGTTCCAGTGGCTCTCTGCAAAAATGGGAATTTTTTTGGGTTGGTTTCACCCCAAAACCCCCTCGAGTCTCAGTTGTTCCTTGAGGGGACATTGAGCATTTCCAGAAATGACAAATCCTGGGTTTCCTGCCCCAAATTCCCTGGTTTGTTTGGTGGGATTGCCCTGAAACGGATCCAGCTCTTCCTAAATTAAACAGATCCAGATTAAACAGATCCAGATTAAACAGATCCAAATTAAACAGATCCAAATTAAACTGATCCAGCTCTTCCCAAATTAAACAGATTCAGATTAAACAAGTCCATTAAACAGATCCAGATTAAACAGATCCAAATTAAACAGGTCCAGCTCTTCCCAAATTAAACAGATCCAGATTAGAGAGATCCAGATTAATATAAAATTAAACAGGTCCAAATTAAACTGATCCAAATTAAACAGACCCAGATTAAACAGATCAAACAGATCCAGATTAAACAAACAGATCCAGATTAAACAGATCCAGAATTAACAGATCCGGCTCTTCCCAAATTAAACAGATCCAGATTAAACAAATCCATTAAACAGATCCAGATTGAACAGACCCAAATTAAACCGATCCAGCTCTTCCCAAATTAAACAGATCCAGATCAAACAGATCCAGATTAAACAGATCCAGAATTAACAGATCCAGCTCTTTCCAAATTAAACAGATCCAGATTAAACAAATCCATTAAACAGATCCAGATTAAACAGATCCAAATTAAACTGATCCAACTCTTCCCAAATTAAACAGATCCAGATCAAACAGATCCAGATTAAACAGATCCAGAATTAACAGATCCAGCTCTTCCCAAATTAAACAGATCCAGATTAAACAGATCCAGAATTAACAGATCCAGCTCTTTCCAAATTAAACAGATCCAGATTAAACAAATCCAGCCCTTCCTAAATCAAACAGACCCAGATTAAACAGGTCCAGCTTTCCCCAAATTAAACAGATCCAAATCAAACAGATCCAAACTAAACAGATCCAGCCCTGCCTAAATTAAACAGATCCAAATTAGAGAGATCCAGATCAAACAGACCCAGATTAAACAGATCCAAATTAGAGAGACCCAGATTAAACAGATCCAGAATTAACTGATCCAGATTAAACACATCCAGCTCTTCCCAAATCCAACAGATCCAAATCAAACAGATCCAGCTCTCCCTAAATTAAACAGATCCAAATTAGAGAGATCCAGATCAAACAGATCCAGATTAAACAAACAGATCCTGATTAAACAGATCCAGATTAGAGAGACCCAGATTAAACAGACCCAGATTAAACAGACCCAGATTAAAGAGGTCCAGATTAAAGAGGTCCAGGGTGTTAAAAGCAGTTTGGGAATTGTTGTCAATTAATTACCAAATCATTAAGGGCCCCCTGCTTTGGGCCTGTCTTTTTCTTATAATAAAAGCTGAAATGATCCAATCTGAAATGATTTCATTTTATTGAATTATTTTTGTCACAGGGGCTCTTTCTGTCCCCAAAAATGGAGATTTCCTCTCCCAGCCCCACCCCCCCCGGGGGTGAGGGGGGTCCTGAGGGACCAGAGGGGACAATTGCTGTCCCTATAGGGCTGGAGGGTGGGGACAGGGACAGGGACAGGGATGGGGACAGGGATGGGACAGGGATGGGACAGAGACGGGGACGGGGACAGGGACGGGGACAGGGACAGGGATGGGACAGGGACAGGCTGGGGACAGGTTGGGGACAGGTTAGGGACAGGTTAGGGACAGGCTGGACAGGTTTGGGACAGGCTGGGGACAGGTTGGGGACAGGTTAGTGACAGGTGGGTCTGGCTGGGGATGGGTGGGACAGGCTGGGGACAGGTTGGACAGATTTGGGACAGGTTAGGGACAGTTTGGGGACAAGTTAGTGACAGTTTGGGGACAGGTGGGACAGATTGGGGACAGGCTAGGGACAGGTGGGACAGGTTGGGAACAGGCTGGGGACAGGTTGGTGACACGTGGGACAGGTTGGGGACAGGCTGGGGTTAGGCTGGGGACAGGTTGGACAGGCTGGGGACAGGTGGGACAGGCTGGGGACAGGTGGGACAGGCTGAGGACAAGTTAGGGACAGGTTGGACAGGCTGGGGACAGGTTGGTGACACGTGGGACAGGCTGGGGACAGGACCATGTTGCCCCCTCACTCCAGCCCCACAATTCCCTTTTTTTCCCAGTTTTTAACCAAATTTCGAGGCGATCCCACAGCTCCAGCAGGAGTTCAGTGCCTCCAGCTCTGTCCCCATCTCAGGGGACATCCCCAAACTGCCACCAAACCTTTCTGGGTGACAAAATCTGGGTGACAAAACCACCACAGGGGACACCTCCAAACCTTTCAGGGTGACAAAACCCAGCCCAAACCTCCTCAGGGGACATCCCCAAACTGCCACCAAACCTTTCTGGGTGACAAAACCCAGTCCAAAACCTCCTCGGGGGGACATCCCCAAACCTTTCTGGGTGACAAAATCCAGCCCAAACCTCCTTGGGGGGACATCCCCAAACCTTTCAGGGTGACAAAATCCAGCCCAAACCACCACAGGGGACACCTCCAAACCTTTCAGGGTGACAAAACCCAGCCCAAACCTCCTCAGGGGACATCCCCAAACTGCCACCAAACCTTTCAGGGTGACAAAATCCAGCCCAAACCTCCTTGGGGGGACATCCCCAAACCTTTCTGGGTGACAAAATCCAGCCCAAACCTCCTTGGGGGGACACCTCCAAACCTTTCAGGGTGACAAAACCCAGCCCAAACCTCCTCAGGGGACATCCCCAAACTGCCACCAAACCTTTCTGGGTGACAAAATCTGGGTGACAAAACCACCTCAGGGGACATCCCCAAACTGCCACCAAACCTTTCTGGGTGACAAAATCTGGGTGACAAAACCACCTCAGGGGACATCCCCAAACTGCCACCAAACCTTTCTGTGTGACAAAATCCAGCCCAAACCTCCTTGGGGGGACATCCCCAAACCTTTCAGGGTGACAAAATCCAGCCCAAACCTCCTTGGGGGGACATCCCCAAACCTTTCAGGGTGACAAAATCCAGCCCAAACCTCCTTGGGGGGACATCCCCAAACCTTTCAGGGTGACAAAATCCAGCCCAAACCTCCTGGGGGGGACATCCCCAAACCTTTCTGGGTGACAAAACCCAGCCCAAACCTCCTGGGGGGACATCCCCAAACCTTTCTGGGTGACAAAATCCAGCCCAAACCTCCTTGGGGGGACATCCCCAAACCTTTCAGGGTGACAAAATCCAGCCCAAACCACCACAGGGGACATCCCCAAACTGCCACCAAACCTTTCAGGGTGACAAAATCCAGTCCAAACCTCCTTGGGGGGACATCCCCAAACCTTTCTGGGTGACAAAATCCAGCCCAAACCTCCTTGGGGGGACATCCCCAAAAACCCTCTGAGCTCTACATTAAATTAACAGTGATGAGGAGGTGAAAAAAACCCTAAACTAAACCCGAAACAAATCAATAAAATCAATGAAGCCAAGGCAAGGAGGGGAGAGGCAGCGCGGGGAGGGGAAGCGTGGCAGTTTGTTATGCAAACCGAGGGGGGCTCGGCTCGGGGGGGACGAGTCGGAGAGGTCTGAAGAGCAAGGAGTTCACAGGCCCTCTCCTTTTGTCATGCTAAAAGTGCAACCCAGAAAATATCCACGGGCAGCTGCTCAATGGAGCGTGAAATACGAGTGATTCCTGCGGGTAATGCGATGCAGCCCCGGGACAATGCCCGCCCGCCGCCTTTGTGCGCCACGGGAAACTTGGATTTGATTTTATTTCAGTTTTTTTTTTTTTTATTCTTTTTAGGGAGTTGGGAAGCACAGCCGGCTGAAGGGATGGAGGTGAGGAGCGCCCCGATGGCAGCGAGGTCACCCCCAGGTTGAAATGGAGATGTCGCCTGTCTGTGTCTCCCCTCCAGGAGAATTTTGGGGACTTTTGGGGACATTCCCAACGGTGTCCCGCGGCGGGCGCTCCCTTTGCTGATGCTAATGGGCAGCGGTGTAAAATCAGCGCTCAAAAGGCGCCTTTGTGTCCCCCCCGGGGGTGCTCGGAGCATCCATCTTCCACCTTCCCCGGGAGGTTTTGTGGCCTCGCCGAGCTGAAAGCGGCGCCCTGGGGGGCTCCGAGGCTCCGCGGTGCCTGCGGAGGGGCCGAGTGAGTCAAATCTGGGGGGATCTGGGGGGATTTGGGGGCTCAGGGCATGGAGGAAGCCAAGGGGATGGAGCAGGAGGTCTCGCTGGGATCTGGAGGGATTTGGGGGGAATTTAAGGGATTTTTGGCACCGCATCCCATGGGTGGAGAGGTTGGTGTGGGGGCACAGCAGGGGCTGCCCAGGGGAGGGGTTTTGGGGTGTCAAAGTCGGGTACCCCGAGCTCTCGGGGGATGCTCCGGGCACGGGCGGAAGCGACATCTAGCGGGAAGCGCATCCCGTCGCCAGGGAGATCGATCTCCATGGCAACGCTGGGGAACGGCCCCTGCCTGGACCAGGGGCACCCGCCGAGCCCTCGGAACCCGGGATGGGCCGGGATGGTGCCCAGCCCGGCGGGGTGGGGCCCTGGCACGGGGATGTGGGTGCTGGCACGGGGATGTGGGTCATGAAACTGGGATGTGGGTCCTGGCACTGGGATTTGGGTCATGAAACTGGGATGGCAGTCCTGGCACCGGGATGTGGGTGCTGGCACTGGGATTTGGGTCCTGGCACTGGGATTTGGGTCATGAAACTGGGATGTGGGTCCTGGCACTGGGATCGGGTCCTGGCACTGGGATGTGGGTCTTGGCACTGGGATTTGGGTCCTGGCACTGGGATTGGGTCCTGGCACTGGGATTGCAGTCCTGGCACTGGGATCGGGTCCTGGCACTGGGATGTGGGTCTTGGCACTGGGATGTGGGTCTTGGCACTGGGATTTGGGTCCTGGCACTGGGATTGCAGTCCTGGCACTGGGATGTGGGTCATGACACTGGGATGTGGGTCCTGGTACTGGGATGTGGGTCTTGGCACTGGGATTTGGGTCCTGGTACTGAGATGTGGGTCCCGGCACTGGGATGTCGGTCCTGGCACTGGGATGTCGATCCTGGTACTGAGATGTGGGTCCCGGCACTGGGATGTCGGTCCTGGCACTGGGATTTGGGTCCTGGCACTGAGATTTTATTTTATTCCTGATGCTGCTGCTCTGCTTTGGTCGGTAATAAATTAAATTAATTTCCCCGAGTTGAGTCTGGTTTGTGTGGGTCAGTTTCGGCGGGTCCCTGGCGTTTTCCCAGGGTTATCCCAGGGCGGGGATGAGGGAAGGCACGCGGACAAGATTTATTACCGATATTATCGATACTATCGATATCCCGTGCCGGCTCGGCCCCGGCGGGACTCGAACCCGCGGCCCCGCCGCTCCCGGGAGGCCCCGCCCGCGGAATCGCGTGCAGCGCAGAGCCCGCCCCCTCACACAGCCGCCCTGTCATTGGTCAATAACCTGCCAGTCAAAAGGAATTCAGTAGCGGATTGGTTGATTAGAGGGGCGTGGCTGAGGGGGCGTGGCCGCAGGCGGGCTTCCTGCCGGCGCCTTTGCGCTGACCCCCGGCATGGTGGGCACGGAGCGGGCCGGGATGGACCGGGGGGAACCGGGGGGGGGAAACCGGGGATGGACCGGGAATGGACCGGGAGGGAACCGGCATGGACCGGGGAAGCGGGGGGAAGCGGGGGGAGACCGGGGATGGACCGGGAATGAACCGGGGGGAAACCGGGGATGGACCGGGAATGGACCGGGATGGACCGGGGAGGGAACCGGGCATGGACCGGGATGGACCGGGGATGGACCGGGAGGGAACCGGGGATGGACCGGGGATGGACCGGGGGGGAACCGGCGTGGACCGGGAGAAGCGGGGGGAACCGGGGGGAAACCGGGGATGGACCGGGGAGGGACCGAGAATGGACCGGGGGGGAACCGGGGATGGACCGGGGTGTCCCCATGTCCCTCAGCCGGGGGACCAGTGTCCCCACAGCGTGATGGGGGTGCAGGTGGTGGTCACCCCCGGGGTGTCCCCATGTCCCCCCAGCCCCGGTGACCCCCAGGGTGTCCCCATGTCCCCCAGCCCCGGTGACCCCCGGGGTGTCCCCATGTCCCCCCAGCCCCGGAGGTGACCCAGGGTGTCCCCAACAGGCGGTGATGGGGGTGCAGGTGGTGGTCACCTCCGGGCTGTCCCCATGTCCCTCCAGCCCCGGGGGTGTCCCCAGGGTGTCCCCACGTCCCTCCAGCCCCGGTGACCCCCAGGGTGTCCCCATGTCCCCCCAGCCCCGGAGGTGACCCAGGGTGTCCCCAACAGGCGGTGATGGGGGTGCAGGTGGTTGTCACCCTGCTGGCCGCCAGCCTGATGCAGAAGATGGCCCCGCACTGCTCCTTCGCCCGCTGGCTGCTCTGCAACGGCAGGTACGGCTCTGTCCCTGTCCCCGCTGTCCCCCGCGGGCCCTGGGGACAGCCAGCAGCTGTCACCTCCCCTGTCCCCACAGCCTGTACAGGTACAAGCACCCCTCGGACGAGGAGCTGTGCGCCCTGGCCGGGAAGCAGCGCCCCAAGAGCAAGAGGGACAGGTCGGTGTCACCTGGGTCGGTGTCACCTGGGACGTGTCACACGTTCGGGGTTGGGGACAGCGGGAGCCACCCCGGAGTGGCGGGGGGTGGCACAGGGGACGAGGCAGCCGCTGGGTGTCCCCGCAGGAGGGCGAATGGGGTGGCAGAGGACAAACCGCTGTCGGTGCCGCGGGACATCGAGCTGCAGCTGGACACCAGCCCCATCACGGCCGTGGACGCGCTGGGTAACGCTGGGGGACACCGAGGGGGTGGCACCAGTGCGGTGACATGTCCCCAGTGCGGTGACAGACATGTCCCCAGAGCAGTGACAGATGTGTCCCCAGTGCGGTGACAGATGTGTCCCCAGCACAGTGACATGTCCCCCAACGGGGTGACAGATGTGTCCCCAGCACAGTGACGCATGTCTCCAGCCCAGTGACACACGTGTCCCCAGCATGGTGACAGAGGTGTCCCCAGCACTGTGGCGTGTCCCCAGTGCAGTGACAGAGGTGTCCCCAGTGCAGTGATGTGTCCCCAGCACAGTGACACATGTCCCCAGTGCAGTGACACACGTATCCCCAGCATGGTGACAGATGTTTCCCCAGCACAGTGACATGTCCCCCAATGGGGTGACAGATGTGTCCCCAGCATGGTGACGCATGTCCCCAGTGCAGTGACACACGTGTCCCCAGCCCAGTGACACACGTGTCCCCAGCATGGTGACAGATGTGTCCCCAGTGCAGTGATATGTCCCCAGCCCAGTGCCATGTCCCCAGCGCAGTGTCCCCCGTGTCCCCAGCCCGGTGCCATGTCCCCAGCGCGGTGTCCCCCGTGTCCCTAGCCCGATGCCCCCCGTGTCCCCAGCCCAATGCCATGTCCCCAGCATGGTGTCCCCATGTCCCCACCGTGGTGTCCCCATGTCCCCAGCCCAGTGCCATGTCCCCAGCCCAGTGTCCCCATATCCCCAGCCCCGTGTCCCCCATGTCCCCAGCCCAGTGTCCCCATATCCCCAGCCCCGTGTCCCCAGCCCAGTGCCGTGTCCCCAGCCCGGTGTCCCCATATCCCCAGCCCGGTGTCCCGTATCCCCCACCCGGTGTCCCCAAGCCGGTGTCCCCGCGGTTCCCGCCCGTGTCCCCTGTCCCCAGCGCGGTGTCCATGTCCCCACCCAGTGTCCCTCCCCAGTGTCCCCAGCTCGGTGTCCCCCGCCCAGTGTCCCCGTATCCCACGTGTCCCCCATTCCCCACCCAGTGATCCCCCTGCCATGTCCCCCAGCCCGTGCCCCTGTCCCCTCCAGTGCCCCGTGTCCCCACCTGTGCCATGTCCCCGCTCAGTGTCCCCCATGTCCCCAGCCCATGTCCCCTGTCCCCATCCCAGTGTCCACTGTCCCCAGCCGGTGTCCCCAGCGCGTGTCCCCGTATCCCAGCCCATGTCCCCATGTCCCCAGCCCAGTGACCCCGTGTCCCCAGCCTGGTGCCATGTCCCCAGCCCAGTGTCCCCCATGTCCCCAGCCCAGTGTCCCCCGTGTCCCCAGCCCAGTGTCCCCATGTCCCCAGCGCAGTGTCCCCATATCCCCAGCCCCGTGTCCCCAGCCCAGTGTCCCTGTGTCCCCAGCCTGGTGCCATGTCCCCAGCCCAGTGCCCCCCCTGTCCCCATTGCGGTGTCCCCTGTCCCCAGCCTGGTGTCCCCAGCCCAGTACCCCCCGTGTCCCCAGCGCGGTGTCCCCACACGGTGTCCCCACGTGGTGTCCCCACGCGGTGTCCCCTGTCCCCAGCCCGGTGTCCCCACATGGTGTCCCCACGCGGTGTCCCCTGTCCCCAGCCCGGTGTCCCCACGTGGTGTCCCCACGCGGTGTCCCCTGTCCCCGCAGTGCTGCGCCATTTCCTGGAGTACCAGTGGTTCGTGGATTTCTCCGTCTACGCCGGCGCCGTTTACGCCTTCAGCGAGGGCTACGCCAGCCTGGTCAGCCCGGCCCGGGAGGGCAACCTGGGCGTGCTCTGGTGCCTGCTCACCGTCCTCTTCTCCCTGTATCCTCAATTTTGGGGGGGGCCACGCAGAAAGGGGGACCCCACTGAGGCATAAAACTGAATTTTAGGGGTTATTTTTGAAGAATTCTGAATTTTTGGGGTTTTTTGTGAGGAATTCGGCAGGTGACCAACCTGGGCGTGCTCTGGTGCCTGCTCACCGTCCTCTTCTCCCTGTATCCTCAATTTTGGGGGGGCCACGCAGAAAGGGGGACCCCACTGAGGCATAAAACTGAATTTTTGGGGTTATTTGTGAGGAATTCTGGATTTCAGGGGTTATTTGTGCGGAATTCTGAATTTTGGGGGTCATTTATGATGAATTCTGAATTTCAGGGGTCATTTATGATGAATTCTGAATTTTGGGGGTCATTTCTGATGAATTCTGAATTTCAGGGGTTATTTGTGATGAATTCTGAATTTTGGGGGTTATTTATGAGGAATTCTGAATTTCAGGGATTTTTTTGTGAGGAATTCTGAATTTCAGGGGTTATTTGTGATGAATTCTGAATTTTAGGGTTTTTTTTGGTGAGGATTTCTGAATTTTAGGGGTTATTTATGATGAATTCTGAATTTTAGGGGTTATTTATGATGAATTCTGAATTTTGGGGGTCATTTATGAAGAATTCTGAATTTCAGGGTTTTTTTTGGTGAGGAATTCTGAATTTTGGGGGTCATTTCTGATGAATTCTGAATTTCAGGGTTTTTTTGGTGAGGAATTCTGAATTTTGGGGGTCATTTTTGACGAATTCTGAATTTTGGGGCTCATTTCTGATGAACCCTGCCGGCGCCCCTCAGAGGAGCCGTCGGTGGCCTCACGGTGTCGATGCTCAGGGCTGTCCCCCGGTGTCCCCAGGCTCCTTGACAGCTGTCCCCACCCCGCAGCAAGGTGTTCTTCACGGTGATGTGTCACTATTTCCGCTCGGAGGAGGGCGGCGAGCGCTCCGTCTGCCTCAGCTCCGCCTTCTTCTTCCTCCTGCTGGCCATGCTGGCCCTGGTGGTGCGCGAGGACTACCTGGAGTTCGGGCTGGAGGCCGGTGGGTGACAGGGACGGGGACAGGGACAGGGGAGGGGGCGCTGGGGACCTCGGTCAGGGGGGTCACTCCACTCCCAGGGGTCACTCTACACTCCCAGGGGTCACTCCCTGCTCCCAGGGGTCACTCATGGGGGTCACTCATGGGGGTCACTCCAGTCCTAGGGGTCACTCATGGGGGTCACTCCACTCCCAGGGGTCACTCATGGGGGTCACTCCCTGCTCCTGGGGGTCACTCATGCGGGTCACTCCCCACTCCCAGGGGTCACTCATGGGGGTCACTCCAGTCCCAGGGGTCACTCATGGGGGTCACTCCACTCCCAGGGGTCACTCATGGGGGTCACTCCACTCCCAGGGGTCACTCCCACTCCCAGGGGTCACTCCACACTCCCAGGGGTCATTCATGGGGGTCACTCCACTCCAGGCTCGCTCCCAGGGGTCATTCATGGGGGTCACTCCACTCCCAGGGGTCACTCCTGGGGGTCACTCCACTCCCAGGGGTCACTCATGGGGGTCACTCCCTAGTCCCAGGGGTCACTCCACTCCCAGGGGTCACTCCACACTCCCAGGGGTCACTCCTCGCTCCCAGGGGTCACTCATGGGGGTCACTCCCCACTCCCAGGGGTCACTCATGGGGGTCACTCATGGGGGTCACTCCCCACTCCCAGGGGTCACTCCACTCCCAGGGGTCACTCATGGGGGTCACTCCTCACTCCCAGGGGTCACTCCCTGCTCCTGGGGGTCACTCATGGGGGTCACTCCCCACTCCCAGGGGTCACTCCTGGGGGTCACTCCACTCCCAGGGGTCACTCATGGGGGTCACTCATGGGGGTCACTCCGCGCTCCCAGGGGTCACTCATGGGGGTGACTCCACTCCCAGGGGTCACTCCACTCCCAGGGGTCACTCATGGGGGTCACTCATGGGGGTCACTCCATTCCCAGGGGTCACTCCCCACTCCCAGGGGTCACTCCACACTCCTTGGTCACTCATGGGTGGTCACTCTTCACTCACTGGTCACTCCACGCTCTTGGTGGTCACTCCCCCATTGGTCACTTATCACTCCCCACTGGTCACTCTCCCCTGGTCACTCCTTGGTCACTCTGTGGTCACTCCCTCAGGGCTGGCCGGAGTCTCCTCTAACCTGGAGCCCATCCTGAAGCTCCGGGGCTGGGAGTGGACGTGAGTGGGGACCCGACCCCTTTTTGGGGACATTTCTGGGAACTTTGGGACGGGAACCCGACGGGATGGGGACAGCAATGTCACTGCTGTCCCTGTGTGTCCCCAGGCTGGCCACAGCAATGTCACCGCTGTCCCCGTGTGTCCCCAGGCTGGGGACAGCCATGTCACCGCTGTCCCTGTGTGTCCCCAGGCTGGCCACAGCCATGTCACCGCTGTCCCTGTGTGTCCCCAGGCTGGACACAGCAATGTCACTGCTGTCCCCGTGTGTCCCCAGGCTGGACACAGCAATGTCACTGCTGTCCCCGTGTGTCCCCAGGCTGGACACAGCCATGTCACCGCTGTCCCTGTGTGTCCCCAGGCTGGACACAGCAATGTCACCTCTGTCCCCGTGTGTCCCCAGGCTGCCCCTGGCCAGGCTGGCCTTCAAGCTGGGGCTGGTGGCCCTGTGCTCCTTCCTGGGCGCCTGCCTGACCTTCCCGGGGCTGCGCCTGGCACAGACACACCTGGACGCGCTCAGCATGGCAGCTGACAAACCCCTGACACAGTGAGTGACACCTGGGGACACTGGGGACACCGGGGACAATGGGGATAACAGCAGGGGACACCTGGGGATGGGGGGACAGACACACCTGGACGCGCTCAGCATGGCAGCTGACAAACCCCTATGCAACGTTGGAGT